>NC_084762.1:72143718-72444639 GCF_028858725.1 Colius striatus | reverse complement strand
CTGAACCAGTCACCTGTTTGGAAGAGACAGCCTTTCACCATCAGACAGATACGCATTTTCAATAATTAACTATTTTTAGCGTGGCATAAGTGAAAAATTAATAAGCCCCAGCAGCAAATAAGCACTGCAATGTGGGTAGAGAAGAAAATACAGGCCACAGCTCAACCTCCTGCTTTGAAAGTTCAGCTCTCTTTCTTCTCACTCTCCTCTCCTGCCACAGTCTCTGAAAGGGTGACTTCCCTCTTTAATAGACTTACATTTACACCATGAGGTTACCATTTCTCAGCCAGTCCAAGCATTAACATTCATCATCTCCTTTCAGCACTGCTCATGAGTAATTGCAGCCCTGAGAAATAGTTTCTCCCTCTGTGATTTTTCCTAACCAACCAAGGGATCCCCACAAACTCTGAGCACTCCTTTGGGGAGCTGCTTGCTCCTGTGGTGTACCATGACCTATTCCTTTGTTCATTCTCTTTGCTGAAGGCAGCAGTGAGTGGGAGGGCTGAGCAAGAGAACGGGGTCTGTCAAATAGCATTGTCCCGGACATAGGGACACTGCAGTTGAGGTGGCACAAGAGGAAAGACAGAGCCCTTACAGAGCACCTTCTTGTTGGTTGAGGAGCTGTGAGCACCAAAGGCAGCCCTGGATGATGATGTGGGGAACCAGAGCAGCACCTAGGCCATTTAATTTCTCTTTATTTCTACTTTTAATATAACCATCTCTGAGACTCGTGCACCATGTTTTGCAGCAAGTCCATCATGGATCGATCTGTTTGAATTTTAGCCTGACTTTCAAACAAGTGTAAACTGGTGAAAGTTCTGGCCAAATGAAAGAGGTCTGCATTGCCTCTGCAACGTTTGGGAACGGGCAATCAGTGAGGAATCACTCCGATTGGGAGGAACCAAAGACAACAGTATCTGCAGTATGCAGACTGGTGAAGCAGTGTGAAGCCAGAGAAAAATGAGGTGCACTAGTTTTCAGGCAGCTGCTTCTCCTTTTGCTATGGGTTGTCCTTGAGCACAGCAAGTAGATGTGTCCTAATTATCTGACAGGTTTTAAATCAGTGCCTGAATCTATTTCACATTCTTTGAAATTAATTGTAAAATTAAAAAAAAATTAAATCTAAGTTGAATTGAGAAACGTGTAGTCTAATCTCTGTATGGTAGTTGTCAATTTCAAAAGTCCAATGATCATGAAAGTACTAATAACTAGGGAAGAACCAACAAATTGGGGCACTAGCTCTTGAAACTGGAGCACACAGTTAAAGCATTGTGTGGGATAATTAAATTATGTTCAAGCAAGAGTCTTACAGACTAGAAATACTGTAACATAGCCTATGAGTCCCTCTGTATAAAAAAAGAGAACATATACAGGAATCTACTGAATCCATTATTTATGTTATCACTCAAATTACAGACTGAGGAAATAGTGTGGGCACAGTTGATGGATTATACAATAACAAAGCCTCAAATATCCCTAATAAATTTGTTAAAATAAGCAATTTAATGATTGTATCCTGGTTAATAGGTTGAAAATGATCTGAAGATTTTTTATTGGATGGTGTAACTGTTACTGATTTCAGTACAGTCCTGATGGGGAAATTTTTTATGCATAAAGTTGGAACAAAATATTAAGGTAGGTGGAATCGCCTGCTGGACAGATATCAATTGTGCAAAGTCTCAGGGGTATCAATGAAAGGATAAATGAGATGATAGAGCCTGAACTACTTCCATTTTCCTTTAATTTTTCAGAGTTGCCTGAACTTATTTTCCCTGTAGATGATGCACTACTTTTTCCTTTGCAAAGTTAAATTGATTACTTGTGTAATTGTTCTTTTACTGAGAATTTTATCTAGATTCCTGGGATGGGTTTGAGGTGATGTCATGTTTTCAAATATTAAGAAAATGTCAGTCCCTTTTTTATTTGAAGTGTCTTAACTTAGAAGGGAAAACAGCAATTCATATTTATAGGTTTAGGTAGCTGGTGTAATAGTTATGTACTGCTCGGAAGTGGGAAAGGACATATAAAAAACATTGTGCAAGAGAGAAAAATTAGGATTTTATTTTAAAGCTGTTGCTGCTGCCTGAGCTTCATATTTTAAATTAAAAATCATAGAATCATAGAATGGTAGGGGTTGGAAAGGACCTTTCCAGAACATCTAGTCCAACCCCCCTGCAGAAGCAGGGTCACCTAGATCAGGTCACATAGGAACACGTCCAGGTGGGTCTTGAAGACCTCCAAGGAAGGAGACTCCACAACCCCTCTGGGCAGCCTGTGCCAGGGCTCCCACACCCTCACAGTGAAATAATTTTTTCTTATGTTTAAATGGAACTTTTTGTGTTCCAGCTTCATCCCATCACCCCTTTTCCTGTTACTATCTACTATAGAAAAGAGGGATGTCCCAACCTCCTGACTCTAATCCTTTAGATATTTGTAAATATTAATAAGATCACCCCTCAGTCTCCTCTTCTCCAGACTAAATGGCCCCAGTTCCCGCAGTCTTTCCTCATATGAAAGATGTTCTATACC
This sequence comes from Colius striatus, assembly GCF_028858725.1. Lineage (NCBI taxonomy): Eukaryota > Metazoa > Chordata > Aves > Coliiformes > Coliidae > Colius > Colius striatus. The sequence goes on along the minus strand of NC_084762.1, from coordinate 72,442,110 downwards.
CTTGATCATCTTGGTGGCCCTGCCCTGGCCTCTCTCCAGCACTTCCCTGTCCCTCTTGAGCTGAGGAGCCCAGAAGTGGACACAGGACTCCAGATAAGGCCTCACCAGGGCAGAGTAGAGATGATAAAGTACATAGCATGTCAAGTTAGCAGAAGTGGAACCTTAAATGAAGTATGAATTATTTAAAAATTGTTATGTAGATATAACTTGCCTTGCAATAGATAAGTACATCTTTGTGCTGTTTGAAAATGTATTTATGGTCAGACCCTGGAGTATGTGAAAACATTGATGTGAGGTGCTGACAGTATAAATCAATGCTTCTTACTGACTGAGATGACCTTTTTTTTCCTACCAAGAAGTGAAACCCTTATGGGATCAAAACTTTAGAAGCTGTCTGCTAATAGTTGGATTCAATTACCCAAAGAGTGAGTTGAAAAAAGGTACAGCACTTGAGTATTTTTGAGACTGTGTTAGACAGGTGGAAGACAGATCACATACCTCCTGATAATATAATATTCTTTATATGAATTTCGAAAGTAGATATAAATTGCCCACTTCACAGCCAGACCTGCAGTGGTGATTTTATCTCAGTGTATGTAACCCAGAGTGCAGAATTGTAATTAATAATAAATACGAGCAAACAAACTTTACACAGACTCTCCCTTCATGATTCTGAGGTACAGAATCAAAGCACAAGCCAAATATCACATTCCTTGAAAGGAAAGGGATCATACACAGGGAAAATCCTATCAAAACCCACTTCTTAGTTCGCTCCATGTTAAAAATAACATCCCACAGAAAGCTGTCTTCCCAAAATCATGTCCCTTCCCTACATGCCTTTTGGTTCTCTGTGGCATGGCTAGATGTAGAGCAGCAACACGCAGAGCTCACATCAGTGCAACAAACATTCCCTCTTGTGCCTGGAAATTGGCTGCACCATTGTCATTGCCAGAAGAGAGCTACAGTACTGATACATGAAAGTGCTTCTGACAGCCTAGGGAAATTATTTTTTCTTGCAGAAGACGATTTGCAATTCAGGCTAAGAAATTATTCTTTTATCTAGTTGTTTGCGTTATGGGACCTCAATCCAGGATCAGGGCTCCTTTATGGTACACACTGCAAAGACAAGGAAGAGAGCAGTTGGCATCCCAGAGAGCTTACAATCTGCATAACAGGCAGGAGCTACCGGGTGGAAGGCAGCTGGGCTGAGACAATACAATAACAATAAAATGGGTATGCATAGCATCCTTCTCATTAAAAGATGGTGGTAATTTGAGGGCATCATGGTGAAGGTAGCTTGAAGGAAGAATTTAAATGAGGTTAAGAAGCCGGCTATACAACAGGGATATTTTTCAGTCATGGTTTGGGCTGGGAGGCAACCAGGAGGTTCTTGAGGGAGAGGGAAAAGTGAGCACCGAGGCAGTGGTAGGAAGGCTGATAGCAGGTGATAACAGTCTGCGGAACACAGGCTTCACTAGTGCATCTCAAGGCACTGTAAAATTTAATTTGTAGTTGTGGTGGGTTGGTCTAGGCCACACTTTGGTTTTTGAGAGCAATTTCAAACATTCCTGTAATAGGTACTATAACAGGTACACATCTGGCACTAATGCTCTTGGGGTAGACAAACAAAACCTTGAATGCTATTTCCTGATTTATGGACTAAAGTAGGAATAACCAAGGAAATATGATTTTTTTTATCAGTCTAATGAGTGTCTCAAGACCCTCAACCTCCAGCTGAACAGCTGCTTCCTGAGGACAGTCAATGAGAAAAAGTTTGGGTGTACATGGGCAAACACACACCACTGCTGATCTTACAGATCTTATGGACAAAATAAGGTCTGAAGACTGACTATGGGTGTAGTCTGGATTAGTTGGGAGCTCTGTCTTAAATTTTCAACTTCTGAATAAATTTCTGTGCAGCTCGAAACTCCCTTAATGGTGTTATTTATTCCTGACTTATCAAACTAGCAAGAATTATTTTCTTCTATTGGCTTTACTGGATACTGTTCATGGACTGACATTTATAGATTACTTTCTAACGCTGAATTGTGCTAGAGAGTGTGGGCAGGTATTGTAACACTGAGCTAAAACAGCAGGGCTGTAATTTCATGAAAGAGGCTTCAAGAATGTGTAGTCCCTGTAATCGCAAAGGGAATGATTTGCAGTATGGGATTGTAGGCTAAAATATGAGTGGACAGGTTAATGGGTATTTTTAACTTGGACAATAGTTTCTGAACAGTCATTAGGGATTGAAATCCACTCTGCATTTGACCCTGGCTGTGCACTTGAAACATCTGTGATGCAGTCAGTAGAGAAGTTGCATTTGTAGAAGAGCAAAAATTAACTCCAGAAACGTATCTCGATGTCCAGGATAATGCCTCATGAAGTTCTTTAAAGCCTCTTTGCAACTTTGAAATCTTAGCTTCTATTTCAGAAGTGGCTTAGGCACTTAACTGAGTGATATTTTCCAAAGCATCTAAGTAGATTAAAAACTTAATCTCCTCAGAAGTCAGGAGCAGCCTACTATGTTAGATAGCTAGATAGTAATGCTTAGATGCCTTTTCAATTTGCACTGAAAGTCAGGGAACTTGTGTTTCTAGAGACCAGTGCGGGTCTCTTTCCAGGATGGAGTTAGATTTTGTAATAAATGAAAGTGTATATTAAAGGATGACTCAGACCCGAATGGCAGAGTAGACCTTCCCCTTGACGTGTCTAGGTTTTGCCTGTTGCCTACAATAGCAACTTTCAGCTGTCTCTCTGGCTGTACAGCAGACTGATGCATCATGGGTGCAAACCACTGATTTGTTTGGTTCGTTTTTATTTTTTACTGTGTTAATTGGTCAGTCTAGGTTGCAGAGAACCTGCTAGTATTATTATCAACATGCAGCAATGCTCCTTCCATTTCTGGTATCAACGATCCATGTAGGTGCTAGTCCAGTGATGAAGAGACCCTGCGCATACCAGCTGGGAGGAAGGAGCACTTTTACGTACAAAGGAAACATTCACTAGTCAACTTTCATCTTCTTAAAATACTCTATGTCGTGTGTCTGGAAAGCTGATGTGTGCAGTGTGCGTGAGTGTGTGTGTGTGTGCTGACTGTGGGTGGGGGAATGAGGCTAGAGGTTTGTTTACTACAGTTTTACTTCATTAATATTTTAGTCTCAGGTGCAGAACTTGGAGAGTCTCACTGAAATCGCAAACAGCACTGATTGTGGTGTTTGTGACAGTGCCATGGGGCATTTGCATTATTTATCCTAGGCTGCACTACCCATACAGCTTTAAGGGAATATTTTCAGACAGAATCACTAATTAGCACATATGTGGAATCTTCTCAAAGCAGTTGGGAACTCTCCTCATTACTTTTTAATTTTTTCTATTTGCTGAACGTATGTCAAAGATGAAAATTCAGAATGATGGTTTGAAGGAATTTTGCATATTAAATACACCAAATGGAAAGCACGGGATCTTCTGTCTGGACAAGGAGAAAGGCTGTGAGTGTGTCTGGTCTGGTAAGCTCATGCAGCATTGTTTTTGGGCTGTCACTTGGCCGCCTCAAGTCAGTGAGGGCAGCTAAGGCCTTTGCTTGTTGTATGGAAGTCTTGCACACCATTGCTTACTGACACTTAATAATCTCCTCTTCACCTTGGATGTTACTGATGATTTGTTCTCTGGAAATAGATCATAAAACATGTCAAGCGTCTTCCATCTTCAAATGAAAGATTCTTTACGTGTGTGCTTAACAATTTTTTAATTTTAATTTTAATAATGTGTATAAGGGAACTCGTGTTATTGCAGTGCTAACAATATTTTTTAAAAAAATGTTTTACATACCCTCTATCACTATATGTTACCAGGTTACTCCTGATTAATTTTTACTCATTAGTTTTTTTATTTAGTAAATTCTCTATATTTTACCTTGCTTTCTCAATTACACATACTATGGGTTCATTAAGAGATTTATCTGAATTTAGAGGAGCAGTAGTGAGAACAAACTGCTTCTTGTACACTTGTGCATTGCAAAAGACTGATTTATGACACAGTTTTTCTAAGTGAAGGCTCAATTACCAGCAACACTCATGTTTAAATTGTATTTACTGTGGATTTAAATACTGTATAGAAAAGCTTCAGTCCGATAGCCTAGGCACCCTTTTCTAGAAACTAAACCCAAAATGCTGAAATGATGAAAACTCAAAACATTAGCACACTTATCACTAAATGCATAGTGTAAAGCAGAAAATGCTGTCCCCTGCCACATTTTTTCTCCATCCCCTGCCATTATTATTCTGTCCTCCCAAATGTCTGCTCAGATTTTTCAGGCTATAGGTGAGGTCAAAAGAGGAGAAAATATGGGAAAACAGTGTTAAAACTGAAGGTTTAGAGATGTTTAAAATATGGAGATGTTTTTGCTGAAGAAAACTTCTCAGTGAAGAGCTAAACTATGCAATTTCAAACCCTAGAAATATCTGCTGTCTTGTGCTATAGTTACAGGTCAGTCCTTCATCTTTTCTGAGATCCTGACTTTCTGAGCAGACCACAGGATGTACCATCACTTCTCTTTGTCTGAAGACGTGACAGAACTGCCTGGGGATAGCTCTGGCCATGGTGCATCATGGAAAGCCTGATATCATTAGGGAAGTCAGTCTGTGCAGGTCAGTAAGGTCACAAAGTGTCTGACCAGGAATTAGGTATCATAGCAGCATTTCTGCATCAGAACTGCTTTGATTCTGATTTATACTGTGCCTGAGATTTAGAAAGAGGAGCAATTAAAAAAACTCGGAAATGCAAGTATATGGTGTTTCAATGAAAACTTGAAATAACTAGGAGAAAAAAAAAAAAGATATTTCTTTAACAAAAATATCCATTTATGTGAAAAATTCACTTTTCTGCCCAAAAAGCAGCTTTACTGGAGAATTTTGGCAACTCTACAAAGGATCACTAGTGGTGAGAATTACTGGTGGCTCTCTGTCTCTTCAACTCTGACAGATCTGGCTTATTCATCTCTTCCTATGTCAGCTAAAACAGGTTGGCATAAGGCAGTGACAGAGTCATTCCTCTTACAGCAAGAGCCTTGCAGAACAAAAGAACTGCTGCCGTCTGTGGTGGTGCAATCTTTAATGTCTCCTCAAGAGATGGCCTCAAGTGCTGGTCAGATAGTCATAGGCAGTGTTAGTTGTGAAGCCAATGAAATGTGAAAAAAGTAGAAAACAATATGATTTTAGATATAAATTTGAATTTTCAATTTTGACACCCCCTCCCCACTCAATTCATCCACCCCCCATCCCCAAAATGCAGCTGAGCCAATTCAGGTGAAATCCATCTGGAAAAGGAAGTAAGTATCAAAAATTGTTTAGCAAATTGGCAAAATATTTCTAATTGACACCTGTGAATGACTGTTATGTTCATCCCTGGTAAAAGCAGGCTGGAATATCCTGTGGGATTTTTGGAAGGATGGGGATATTGTCACTAAAGGTGAAAGCCTGTTTTATTTTTTCACCCTTGTCAGCTACTCTGTGTGCTGCCAACCTCCACTTCAGTTGCCACAGTGCATAAATTACAGTTTAGATCACACAACCATCCATCATCAAATCACCCCATGAAAGTGCTACTAAAGTATGTTGCCAGTTCTCCCGCTTGACACTCTTTTTGTGATTGACACATATCTAACTTACACCATCCCTTGTGTCACTGCTGGATTTGGCCCCGAAACTTCCTCAGGCGCTGTGCACATTAAGTCAATCTGAAAGTTTAATGTAAATCATCTCCCTTTTGTTGTCCTTTTTGCTTTCTGTTTCTGTATTAACAGTCCTCCCTAATTATTAAGGCAGTTCATTGGCTTCTTTCTAGCTAGCTCAGCCCTTACCTAGGCAAGGTAGAAGATGGGTTAGGCACTTCGAGGTTTAGCTAATTATTATTACAAAGCTTTATTTACTATTACTGCAGTACCTGGAAGGTAGCCAATCCATAAAATGAACATACCTTGATAACATACATTGGTAGTAAGCCACTGTCCAGAATCATAAACATATGAAGAATTTATTATACAGGTACATATCTGCCACATGATCCATGAATAGTCTACATGATTATATATAAAAATCACCAGATTGCTCTTTTGGCTTACAGTTGATGAATCTGAATGAATAATCATGAGAGCTTTCAATGGGCACATGGCTGTGCCTTTTTCACATGCAAGTGCACCTAAGTAGACTTAAAAACCTGACTCAGAGTACTCTGCATTTGGATTTTTTTCATTTTATTTACAATGTGCTGCTGAGATAAAATACAAAATAATTTTTGGATCAAATTTTGCTGAAACTGCTGAGGATATGGGGTGTGTGTATACACATCTGCATATATACATATATAAAAGTAAAAAAAGTCATGAATGAAAAGGTCTAACAAAATGAAAATGGTTTTAAATTATTGAATTTTCCTAAATGGTGTGAGTCAGGTGTGCTGCATTTGAAATTATGTGCATTATGCCCGCTTTTCTCTCTCAGTCACTCAGAGCTGCGGTAAGCTAACTGCTAGGTAAGGTCTGCTAAGTGTGAATCATTTAATTGCCGTTGTTTGTGCAGCATCTGTTCCATAGCATGTTTAATTATTTTTGTGTGTTAAATTCATGTAGGTTACTAGAGAATTGCCTTCACTAAGTCTTAAAATTGCACCTATTGCAGAATTCATTATCTTGATTATCATTAGAGATGGGCAGAGGAGATTCTTCTTCACACTTTTAGAATAAAGCTTAAAGTGTGGCTCAAAATTATGCTTTCAATCTTACATGCACCTTGCTGTTCCCTGCTGAGCCCCATTCTGTAGCTGACCTCAGCCTAAAAGGCTGCAAAACATTCTCTGAATTCAGGTAAGGATCTCAGAGTTTACCCAAGCAGGTATTAGCTTGGGAGCACTGTGCTTAATTTTCTCTGCTGGTCTCAGAGTATCTCAGGTGTGTTCAGTGAGCTAAGCAGAACAGAAAATCCCAAGAAACTCCGTATTTAGCTGCAGTGTGATAAGCTGGGCTGGCACCTAGTTATTATGTGTGCATGAACATGGTGCTGTATATAGTCTTACAATTCAATAAAGTATTAAAAAGCAGCAAATACCAGGCAACATTTCCCTACTTAAAAAAAAAAGAATGTATATAATAAAGCAACATTAAACATTTTTACTTTTGAGCAGTAAACCAGTAGGGCTACAAATTTACTTGACTTTATACTTAAAACGCTGATCAACTTTTTTTAAACTTCAGTGCAGTCTAATACTTATTAGTCTGTAGCTTTAGATAAGTGAACTATTACTAGCCAGTCCTATACTTTGTACATCAGGAACTGAATTTGAATGGGGTTTCCCTTATTTTATTTCAGGTTTTGACGACTTTGAAGTTGCTCTTGGGAGTTATTTTCAGCCTTTTTACCACTGTATGAGCTAGAAATATTCTTCTAGTTAGAAGCAGAGCTTTTAACATTAAAAAAAATCACCTGATTCCAGCAAGTGGTACCTCTCAGTGCAGCATAAAAGTGCACATCTCACAGTAAGAATTGGCAGTGCTTAGCACTGGCCTTTGATGCTGTGAGTATGGGATACAGCTGATGGAACATTATGGCAATTTATGCAAGCATCTCACACATTCATAGCACTTACTTGTCCTTAATGGGTTTGTGTTATAAGCTAATGGGTATCTTATTTCCTTAGGAGATATTTAAAACAGTTTCTGCATTTAGAAAGCCCTTCAAAACTGGAAATGGAAGAAAATGCATGCTAGACTCCTTATCCCACAAATACATCAGCATGTGCAGGTTTTAGGACATGAACTTAAGTGAAAAGCTTAGCTAAGTTTTTTGAGAGGGAAATTTCTCAGCTCTTCTTGGGATTTGAACTGCTATTCCACCGTCAAAATCAATGAACAGAATGGCTGGAACTATGCTCAATCCTTACCAAATGCACTAAGTGATTGCTTAGTGATTCTCAATCATCTTGAAACACAATTACAGTAGAAAGCTAGGTTAAAAAAATAGTATGAGATTTCCAATAGACTGGTTGAGTCACTTCAATTAACAGTTCTTTAATTATAGACATTCATTAATATCGTAAAGTTCTTCTAGTTGGCATCAGTTGGTATCAGGCATGTAACTAAAGTCTCATTTCCCTGAGGGTGTACATGGCTAGTTTAATTTGCCTTAGGGCTTTTGACTGTAAAATCTCAACCAACATTACGCGAGTAAAGCTAAGGTACAATGGTGAAATCCCAAATCAAGACAGATGTTTCTTCACAGTGACGTGCAAGCCCCGATATTCCCATGGAAACAGTTCTGATTTGAATATTTTCATGTAGTGATTTCAACTACATAACCAAAGTTATATAATGTGTGCATGTTCACACACACACACGTGGCTGTGGGTGTATGCTAACTGGTTTAGGCAATTATTCTCGTAGTAGTGTTGCCTGTGTTTTTATGTACATGGATGTCTATATATATGAGTATGTATATATCTGTATATATCCTGTAAGTACGTGATGAAGAATTGATATTTCTCTTCTGTTCTTCCATCTGTTTTGTTCCTTGAGAGAGCAGAAAAGGCAAAGCCTCATTCAGTGACAAATTCTCAAAATAATGTTGAGGTCTTTGAAGATTGCCACTGTATTTTTCCAGAGATCGATACCAAAGCCAGAAGCAGAAAGCTCAACCAGAACTGAGGGAAAGCTAGCACTGCTGTGGTGAGTTCTTTGTACACATGTGGTGGCAGATAAGTACCTCATTGCAGGGGATGATGTCCACTCTGTTATACTCTAGTTTCCTTCTTTTTCTTCATTGGCTCTTTTACAGGTGAAAGTAATTTCCATTTCCTGTATACACATTATCTTTCATTTTCCATGCCAGAACTTGCTTCGGCGCTTTTATGTTGGCATTTCTAATCTGTATAGGATGATTTTTATTATTTCTCTCTCCTTAATAGTGTTTGCTTTTCAGTCATAGTTTATTCTCCAAGTTTCATTTGTAGAGAGTGAAACCTTGCAGTAAAAATGAGAGATGGTAATTGGATCTTAGAAGGTGGCAATACAGAGTGATCAAGGCTTGCTGGGAATGGAAAAGGGAGCCAATGATGAAATACTTTTAACAGAAAAAATTAAAGAAAGAGACATGTTGTTGAGAATGTTTCTCTGAATGTGACTGTAAAGGATTTTTTTAATAGATTTCCTTACAGCTCCATGTCAGTAATCTAGGAAAAATATTCTAGAAATTGCAGCGTACCTGTTGCTCTCATTTTAAACCAAGAGCAATGCTGAATTAAAAGGCCTTTGAAAAATCACATTATGTCCTGTGTGAGGCAGAATCTGCTAATAAAACTCAGCTGGTATCAGACTCCTAAATGCATGACAGTCACCATCCAGGTCTCAGCTGGTGCTGGTGTTGTGGGATGCTCATCTCTGGGATACAGCTTGACTGATCCTGTGTCTTCAGGTTGTTATAGGCCAAGTACAGAGATGAGCTTTAGTCAAAAACAGATCAACATTGATTAAATTGAGGGAGGAAGACATTGGTGACTGGCTTCAAAAGAGACTTTTTTTCCATAATGTTGAAAATACTGAGGATTTTGTATTTAACTTGAGATTGTCGAAGGTGTCATTCCAAACCCTGCCACCTCCCAAGACTTACATATGAGCTCATTACCCCACTCAGAGCACTGCTTAAACATGAGTATCATTAATACTAGCTCAAGCACCATCACATCATGAGATATCACACAAGACATCCATTCATGCTTTTCACAGGAAAAAGGGGAGTGTCAATTAAAGATTTCACAGTGGGGAAGGTGACTTTGCTTTGATCACATTTCACCCATTTACTCAATTTGTCTGTTGGTTTCAGTCACTGTCTTTGTACTGAAGAAGGAAAGAAGAGGCCAGAACTGGAAAAAAAAGGAAGAGCTGAGGTTAATAATATGAGTCAAAACTAGCCCGCATCAGTTGAGAAAATAAAAGTTGTCTTATAGAAAGTCAGGTTGTGCAAAAGAGGCCTTTTGCTTTAGAAAGGTTCATGGAGAGTATCAGGAACTGTAAGCACCTTCTCCTGTTTTCAAGTACCATTTGACATGGTTGAACAGCTTAGGAAACTACCTTTATTGGGCAGACAAGGAGGAAGTTCAAGTTTATTGTCATCTCTAGGTAAAAGCAAAAGAAATTAGACTGCCCAAGATATTCCCCTATTTTGTCTTTCATTTGACACTCATCTTGATGTTTCTGTGGATGCCTGGAAGATTTAGTGCAGGCATTCAAGACATTCTTTGGAAGTTTTAGGTATCTCTGACTTTAATAAAATATATATTGTTCAGTTTATTTCAGTTTAAACAAGTGGTCTAGCTTGTTTTATTCTCTAGTTAGTTTATTGTTTCTCCTCAGCAGTATTTAATTACCAGTCTACACTTTTTCCATTATTTCTCCCAACTTATTTACAAAAATATTGAACCATATTGTGACACTTGCCACCTTTGAGGTCCCACTGTAGGCCATCTAAGTTGGACAGAAATGCCCATTAGCAGTCTTTTTTTTCTGAATTCTGTCATATAGTCAGTTTTTAATCCGTTTAGTATTTGAAATACTAAATACAGGGATTGGTTCTGGGACCAGTCTTGTTAAACATCTTCATCAACGACCTGGAGACAGAGTGTACCCTCAGCAAGTTGGCTGATGACACCAAACTGGGAGGACTGGCTGATTCCCCAGAAGGCTGTGCTGCCATTCAGTGGGATCTCGGTCGGCTTGAGAGGAACTTTGCGAGGTTCAACAAGGGCAAGTGTAGAGTCCTGCATCTGGGGAGGAACAACCCCATGCACCAGTACAGGCTGGGGGTCGAACTGCTGGAGAGCAGCTCTGCAGAGAGAGACCTGCAAGTGCTGATTGATAATAAACTAACTATGAGCCAGCAATGTGCCCTCATGGCCAAGGAGGCCAATGGCATCCTGGGATGCATCAAGAAGAGTGTGGCCAGCAGGTCAAGGGAGGTTCTTCTCCCTCTCTACTCTGCCCTGGTGAGGCCTCATCTGGAGTCCTGTGTCCAGTTCTGGGCTCCTCAGCTCAAGAGGGACAGGGAAGTGCTGGAGAGAGTCCAGCACAGGGCCACCAAGATGATCAGGGGAATGGAACATCTTTCATATGATGGAAGACTGTGGGAACTGGGGCTGTTTAGTCTGGAGAAGGGGAGATTGAGGGGAGATCTTATTAACATTTATAAATATCTAAAGGATGAGTGTCAGGAGATTTCATCCCTTTTTTTCTATAGTAGCTAGCAACAGGACAAGGGGTAATGGGATGAAGCTGGAACACAAAAAGTTCCACTTAAATATAATAAAAAACTATTTCACTGTGAGGGTGAGGGAGCAGTGGAACAGGCTGCCCAGAGGGGTTGTGGAGTCTCCTTCCTTAGAGGTCTTCAAGACCCACCTGGACATGTTCCTATGCGACTTGATCTAGGTGGACCTGCCTCTACCAGGGGGGTTGGACTAGATGTTCTGGAAAGGTCCTTTCCAACCCCTACCGTTCTATGATTCTATGATTCTATGAAATATTGATGTTGTATGATGCTAATTTTTAATCAAAATATTCTTATGGTACTAAGCTGAAGTGCATTCAGTCTAAATATATTAAGTCAATGTAGCCACTTTTATCAACGTATATAGTAATTTCATCAAAAACATGATTACATGAATTTGACAAGATGTATTTTTCATAAAACCATGTTGATTGACATAATTATTTATTACTACCATTTAAATCTGTATTGATTGAACCCTTCATTTGCTGATCCATTTATTTGCCTGGGTTTTGATCTCACACTATCTGGATTAACTGGCTGTTGCTGTAACATGAGTTTTCTGGTAGTCCTCTGCAAACTTTCCAGTATCTTGTGCAAAAAATGTCATTCAATGCCTTGATTTTCTTGGTCAGCAACTTGAAAATACTTACTAGTATGTTATCTGGACCTGGTGATTTCAGAAAGCCTATTTTTTAATTTAATCATCTTTAACATATTTTTACTTATTTTTGGAAAAGTATTTCAGAACTGTAAATTGCCTTTGATTTTCGACCTACGATAAGGTCTGCATTTTGTTTCACTCAAGAGCCACGTGAACTCAGTCAGAGGTTAGGAAGTGGTCCCTACCTGATCATCAGTGAGATGCCTGAAGTGTAACAAGAAGCTCAAGGCAGCCATCAAATTCTTCCATCCCATATCTCCCAATACGTAGGCTGCAGCTCTTCCTTTCTGCTTAGCCCTCACATGAAAATTTGATTCTGTTTTCCAAGTTTTTGAAAGTTCTTTCTTTTCAAAAGACAAACATTATCATACCCTACACACAATAGGACATGACGAAGCATGTATTACTGGGCCATTAGTGCACTTCTCTTTGGCCTTGTGCCTCACAGTGCTCCAGAGACTTGCATTAATGGCCCAGTAATACGACACACCCTATCGTGTCTTATTGCTTAATTGGACTCCAGACAAATTCAGTTAAACCACATATGCTGTCTTTTATGACTACTGCTGTATAGCTTTTATTTCCTATGTTCTTGGGTGCTTTTGGAGGTCTTTGAGTTGTTTCAAATGTTTCTCTTGAGATCACAGATTGTAGAGGCAGAGGTTTAACTTTGCCCCTCGCCGTTTGCCATTCATGTAACAAATGGATATGTCCTCTGATGGGCAAGACACAAACCAAGAAAAGATATAGCAGAAAAGTGGAAGGAGGCATCATAGTCCTTCTAGGTCTGTTCCGTGTGATCTGTTGGCCACAAAATACATCTTTAACAGCATGTTATCCATGAATGTCATGTGGCTTGTATTAATTTACATCCATGATGTCCTCATAGCTGAAAAACTTGATCATCTCTAGTGTATGAGATGTTTCTTCCATACATTTCCTATTTCCCCAAGAAGCCTGTGTGCTATAGCTGGAGCAACAGTGAAATATTCTTACAGACCTTTCCATCACATTCACTGTGCTGCAGAGCAGTCCTCATATGAGGAATACAGACAGCTGTTGGGAGAATTGCACACAACAAGCCGGAAAATCTCAGTCAGGATGTGATACTCCCCAGCAATTCACATCACAGTCACCGAGCCTGGGAAACTGAGGCCGAAAAGATGCATGCCACTACTGAGAGTGAAACAGGAATCATAGAATCATAGAATTGTAGGGGTTGGAAAGGACCTTTCCAGAACATCTAGTCCAACCCCCCTGCAGAAGCAGGGTCACCTAGATCAGGTCACATAGGAACATGTCCAGGTCAGTCTTGACGACCTCCAAGGAAGGAGACTCCACAACCCCTCTGGGCAGCCTGTGCCAGGGCTCCCTCACCTGAACAGTGAAATAGTTTTTTCTTATATTTAAACGGAGCTTTTTGTGTTCCAGCTTCATCCCATTACCCCTTGTCCTGTTGCTAGATGCACAGAAAAAAGGGATGTCCCAACCTCCTGACGCCCACTATTTAGATATTTGTAAATAAGATCCTCTTTCAGTCTTCTCTTTCTAGACTAAACAGCCCCAGGTCCCTCAGCCTTTCCTTGTATGAAAGATATTCTAGTCCCCTAATCATCTTGGAATCATGGAAACACCTGGATAGTACTAATAAATGCTTGATGTCTATCCTCATCATGCTCTTTAGTGAAACCAAAGAGCACCTACTAACTTTTGACTGACTGGTCCTGGTCAGAGGAAAGAGTGAGATAGAAGGATGTGAGATGTTTAGGATTTATATGGGATTTGTGTTGGATTTATATTCACAGTAAAGTGAATATCACTCTAAGTTGAGAAAATTTCTGGTGAATTTAGTTACTTTTTGTGTGGGACTGAAGCTGGTGACAGAAAAGTTTCACAGTATCTTCACAGGATCCTAGATTAAGAATCATCTTTGAATACTGTAGGACCTTGAGTCACTTCTGTTCACCATTGCTACTGTTGGGTGTTACATTATACTGTTGATGCATTTCAGCATTGAGGTTTTATGAGTGTCACGTGCAACATATACCATGGATGACAAAGATTGCTATTGCACACTTTTGAAATATTTAAAGTAGAAATCTTGAAATTAGTGAATTAATCAAAACTCTTAAAGCACTAATTTCAGAGGAAAATTCTCAAGTGATTACAAATTGTATAAATTGCTTTAAAACATTGGACATGGTTTGAGTGCTTATGCTAATAAGAGAGCATCATCAAGCTCTTTGCAAAAAAAAGAACAGCACAACCAAATATCCTCAGTAAATTGTTATCAACCAGCAATAAGGAAACCAGGGGAAATGCAGAGAGTTTAACATTAGTCTAAATTAATCCTAATAACAACAAAACCAAGGCAAAAGCAGCAATGCAATCTAGCTTCACTCAATATTACTCCGGCATTTAATACATCAATTTATATAAAGGTTCAATTGGGTCCACTTCTGATTAATAGCTTGTCATGTGTGCTGTCTTCAGGAAGTGCTGCCGTTACAACCACCTTAGGGTAGCAGGGTCTAAAGAGCCTTGCCAGATGGTAAACCATGGTGTCTGTTAATAACAGCTACTCTTTTCTGTAAATACTATGAGTCCCTTATTGTTTGAATGTAAAAAGTGATGCCTGTTGTAACTTAAGCTTGAAACGTGGATCTCTCTCTGTTCCAGACAGAGACAGACATTGGACAGTGGTCATGGACACATACTGTCTGCATTGTCCGCTACAGCTAAGGCTGTAAGCTGATTGCTTATACTATAACAGGAGCCAGGATAGTCTTAAAAACAAGTCACCATTCAGATACTTTCAGTGATCTAGCCAGATCTGTATTGCTCATTACCCCTTCTCCTTGGTGCTTCAGCCTGATGAGTGAGCGACAAGTTGTCCCCCGGCTGATGCTGTTCAGAAGTGGCAAGGGCTGCTTGGGGAAGGAGACTTTGTTCTGGCATTAAGATGTGTATGCTAGTTGGTGGAAAGGAGGAAGGCAGACCACCACAGCATTGGCAGCTCAACAGTGAGTACCAGGGAGCTAACCTCATATTCAACAGGACTCCTCTAGCCATGTGTGAAGCAGTGTTGTCTGAATTAAAAAAAGAAATACATTCTTAAATGATTATTTGAATGAAAGTATTTTTAATTGTACTTCTTCTAAAACAGCAACATTATACAAATCTAGTTAAAATTATATGTCACATTTTGTTCAGTGTGCAATTTTAGGAAACCTCAGAAGGACTCAGAGGCTCATTCAGCACCCGGTTTTGATGTAGTAGTGTGTTTATCATGTAATGTACATATCGCCACCCGCTGTTTAAAGTTCAGCCATGGGGAGAGTGAGGCAAGACATTTAAAGCTTCAACAACCTAAGGCAAACACAAACAGGTAAATTAGACAGAAATAGAGGTGAATAGTGGCCCAGAAGTACAATATTCCTTTGGAGAAAGGCTCTCCATTTTTATCTTAGGCCTTTACCTGTGAAACAGTTTAGGCACTTTTCCACAATTATGTCTTCAGAGCAAAGTCCCATTGGACTTTTAGGAGTGCCTTCACAAATAGCTTGATCAGTCAGCAGCTCATTGTGACCTTACTTGAGCTTTTAGTCCAATGACCTCTCCAAAAGGCTCAGTGAGCCTAAGCCTGTACCTCCATGGTGGTCTTGTGAAAATAAAATGGAGCCCTGACATGAGCCCTCCATTCGTTGATGCCGATGTGAAAGGTTAATGACTGCACTATGGTTTAAAAGAAGCTTCAAGTTACATTGCTAAGCTCCTGACAGATGCCCCATGCCAGCAATGCCAAGCTGAGTACCAAGTCATGACAACTCTGAAAGATAGTCTTAGGGAAGGAAGTTGGATGAGCTCCTAGTGCCTGACAAGGCCCATGCTCACCTGCTCACTGTTCAGTCTACAGTTCATTGGTTAAATAGCCAAAGCCCTCGAGTTCAACTGCATGAGCAGCAGCTACAGTAGCAAAGGACCCATGCAGGAGGATGAGAGCTCCTGAACCTCACCTCTTCCTCTTGATCCTGTTTTGCTACCAAAGAGAGAGACCTTTGGTCACTGGGGTAATGGGTCTTACTTAATGTTTTGACTGGTGATAAGGTTGTGAAAGCTGCAGGAGTGAATGTGGCTCCTTACAAGTGTGTTTTAAAGTGATGAGGCTCTTTGCTCTTGAGTGAAGGAGTAAGGGTGTTTGCTCCTTCTAACCCTCTGCAGCAGCCCTGCAAGTTCCACCTCTCGTTGACAAGCTTGTGCACAAACTTCTCCTAGCTCCTTTGAGCATTTTGTTTGAGAATTAACTTTCAACACTTTCCCAAGTGAAGGAATTTTTAAGTATGGTACATACTTAAGATACAGCCACTTACTTGGTATGCATTTTCCTCTGTTTCTCTGTTTTATCATATCTACCAGCTGGACACTGTGCCCTAAGCTAGGATATCCCAATTCATACGCTGCAATGCCAGACTGTCTAACAGTCTCATTTCATGCTTTATAGGGTGGCAACACACTGTGGTGCTCAGAGCATGGGTCGAGGAGCAGAGCATGTGGGACCCTCTTCCCAGTGCTTCCCATAGCCACAGGCTAGTCTCTAAATTACACCAAGCTCCCCAGCTACAGCAGAGGAACAGTGATATTTATTTACACAACTCGTAAGTATGTGCAAGAGGCCTGGCAAGACAGTGCAAATTAATTCCTGCTAATGAAAGTGGGTTTTTTTAAAAATATTTCACTTGCATTGTGACTATGCCCACTGACTATTTCTGTCAGCACTTTTTTTGCAGATGAATTTGCTATCATGCCAGCAGTAGCTTTGGATCTACACTGCTGCTGCCCTGTTATTTGAGCTGTAGTAATGACCAGAGGAATTAAGGCTCCACCGTGTCATACACTCAGAATAGGAGATATCTCTACATACATAATCACTCCCTGAATGAAAAGGTGTTTTAGAAAGGAATTTACAATATAAGGCCTTTATTCTGCAAAGTGCACCAGACTAGCTTGGTGGATAAGCAAAGCTTCACTGATTTAAGCATACAAAATCTAAGCAGATAAGTATTTCTTTTCAGGAATTGATCACAGAGGATAAGAACAGAGTTTGAAAGATGGAGACTGAGTAATCAGATACCTTCAGATTTTCTACTCCAAGTTGCATTTATTTAGGCTGTGATTTGGTGAAAATTCTCTTCCTGGAGAGTGAGAGCCATTTGACCATATATTTTTTTGAGGGCTGAACCCAAGAACCATAGTCATCTTTTTTGCTCACCAGAAAGCATATCATACAGCTTGGTGATATAATCTAAGAAGACAGCACAGTTAAAAGAAAGGTGATGGATATGTTTGGCCATGGTGGGAAATCTCATTGTTTAGTAGCTCTGGTTCACTTAAGAAGTACCAGATGGATTAGCAGGAACAAAGATGAAAGGTTTAACTACTCAGGCAGAAATGGTGGAGGTATAGAGGTTATCTGTTCTGACTAGGTGGACAACCTGTTACTAGGTGGCTAATAATTACAATTGATAACAGAATGGGGAGTCAACATGGATTCACTAAGCGGACATCCTGTTTGACCAGCCTGACAGCCTTCTATGAGTGCATAACCGGCTGGCTAGATGAGGGGAGAGCAGCGGATGTCATCTACCTTGACTTCAGCAAGGCTTTTGACACTGTCTCCCATTACATCCTCATCAGAAAGCTCAGGCAATGTGGCTTGGATGAGTGGACAGTGAGGTGGATCAAGAGCTGGCTGAATGACATAGCCCAGAGGGTGGTGATCAATGGCACAGAATTGAATTGGAGGCCTGTGGCCAGTGGATTTCCACAGGGATTGGTTCTGAGGCCAGTCTTGTTCAACGTTTTCATCAATGATCTGGATGAAGGGACACAGTGTACCCTCAGCAAGTTGGCTGATGACACCAGACTGGGAGGACTGGCTGATTCCCCAGAAGGCTGTGCTGCCTTTCAGTGGGATCTGGGCTGGCTTGAGAGCTGGGCAGAGAGGAACCTCATGAGGTTCAACAAGGACAAGTGCAGAGTCCTGCATCTCGGGAAGGAACAATCTCATGAACCAGTACAGGCTGGGGATCGAACTGCTGGAGAGCAGCTCTGCAGAGAGAGACCTGGGAGTGCTGATTGATAATAAACTAACCGTGAGCCAGCAATGTGCCCTCATGGCCAATAAGGCCAATGGCATCCTGGGATGCCTCATGTAGAGTGTGGCCAGCAGGTCAAGGGAGGTTCTTCTCCCTCTCTACTCTGCCATGATGAGGCCTCATCTGGAGTCCTGTGTCCAGTTCTGGGCTCCTCAGCTCAAGAGGGACAGAGAACTTCTGGAGAGAGTCCAGCGCAGGGCCACCAAGATGATCAGGGGAATAGAACATCTTTCATATGAGGGAAGACTGCGGGGACTGGGGCTGTTAGTCTGGAGAAGAGGAGACTGAGGGGAGAATCTCGTTAACATTTACAAATATCTAAAGGGTGCATGTCAGGAGGTTGGGACATCACTGTTTTGTATTGTATCTAGGAACAGGACAAGGGGTAATGGGATGAAGCTGGAACACAAAAAGTTCCACTTAAATATAAGAAAAAACTATTTCACTGTGAGGGTGAGGGAGCCCTGGCACAGGCTGCCCAGAGGGGTTGTGGAGTCTCCTTCCTTAGAGGTCTTCAAGACCCACCTGGACATGTTCCTATGCGACTTCATCTAGGTTGACCTGCTTTTGCAGGGGGGTTGGACTAGATTTTCTGGAAAGTTCACTTCCAACCCCTACCATTCTATGATTCTATGATTCTAAGTGTTGGTGACATCTTTTTTTTAATAAGAATTTTTGCTTTTTCTTCTTTTTTTTTTTTTTTTTCCCCTGAATCGAGAGTGTTTTGCAGACTCAGAAGAAACATGGAGCAAGTTCTGGTGTTTCTGTGTCCAAGGAGTGCATCCTGACAATCCAGTTATTGGCTAGTCCCCAGGATCTTAATTTTCCTCCAGAAAAAAAAAAAAGAAGGAGATTGACAGCTCTCATTTTTTTTCTGATGTGGACCAAAATCACATTCTGAAACATGACTGTTTTTCACAAAAGGAATTTGTTTACTGACCAGGCCTATAAATAATATTTCTCAAAGCTATGTTTGATGAGTATGATATTACTAATATGGCTTCCACTGTTGTGTCATCTATGGCCAGGTTTTCAGAGAAATGTCTGTGAAACAGAGCTATCAGAAAGCTCTGCATATGAGCTGCAGACACTATCCCTTTTGGAAAACTGTCTGTTTGCAGGGCACTAAAGAACAGTGCCAAGTCAACGCTAAATCATCATATGGGAAATGGTTAACAAGGCAGCTTTCCTTTCTACCTCCCATCTAACCTCTGCCAAATCAATCTACCACCTAAGACTGGAAGGTGAAAATCTAATAAACAGGTCTGCAGTGAAGGATGCACTGTGTCTGTGCCTGGAGCAGCTCCCTCTTCATCTCTGTTCACCAGCAGTGTGCCCTGCCACTACCCAAGGGAAAAAATAAAATATTCAGATTGTTATTATTTATTTAGAAGACATAAAAAAAATCAAACCAAGTCAATATTTATCCACCTGAAAAAAAACCCTAGTATATGGCAGATGCTTTATTCAGGGTAAATTAGCAGACAGATGTCTTGGAAAAACACTGTTGTTGTTGATTTATTCTTTTGTCTTTCTTTCAGTTGAGCTTTCCTCAGGTGTTTTTCAGACCTCATTGTTTCAAAAGCTTCTGTAAAACATCTATTTTTTCCTAAACCATATCTGATCTTTAAAATATACAGGAAAGATGAACTCGTCTAATAACAACTTTGCAAAATAACTGTAGCTGAATGTAAATAAAATTAAATTTGAACAGAGGAGAGAGCCATTTCAAACTACTTTTGCCTTATAATCCATACCACAGATACTCAATAATTCAGCGAGCTTCCAGGCAGTATAAGTCAATGTTGACTCATTAAATGCATTAGCTATAAAATGTCTCTCTAGTAGGAAGGATGAGAAATGGTTTGCATTCTTCCCTTTTCATCATTATCCCTCGGTGATTTTAGTTTTAGTCTTTGGTTTATTCTTTAGCTTTCACATTTCACACTTTCTAAAGAAAGCTTTACAACAACTTTGGCAGATCCAATGCATCATTAAAAAAGAAACACTTTTTCTTCCTTACCAGAAACCTGACCAAGAGCAAAATTGTCTTGGTTTTACTTAATGGAAATGCTGAAAAATATTAAATTAATGCTTAATTAATCCTTTGGAGACAAACAGATGAAAAAGTGGAACACAACACTGGTAGGGCTGCGAGTGAGAAACTCTCCCAGCCTTGTAGGGCACGTGAGGCAAAGAACAAAAAATAAGAGGAAATAAAAAGTACCAACTGTATTAGTTTTAAAACAATATGTAGTTCATTTCTCCAGGCAATAACTGCTTTTACTTAGCATCTTCCAACTCAAGAGCTCACAATGCTTTATGAAAATGAATGACATGTCCCAGAAGAGCTGTATAAATTAGGTGACAGCAATGCTGATCAGAAATGTCATTGGAAGGAGTCTTCCTGGGGAAATATTTCTCTGCATAACTGGGGATAGCGGGAGCCTGCTGTAAAGTGCCTTATGTTTGATGGACGTGGGAGTCAGGGAGTGGGCTGTTGGCCTGACATGCAGGGACAACCTGTCCAAGAGTGAGTGACAGAAATGAAGCTGCTTTTCTGCGGGAGTTTGAACCAAGTCTGATTCTTGCCACCTCTGCAAGGTGCCTCTCTTCCTAACATGTTTCTTTCCCTTTTGTCTTTTCACCACAGATGGTAATTAGGATTTCTCCCATTTTGCTTGGAGCTCATCTCTTCAAAGGAGATGTTGTGAAGGAGAATGGGAACTGTGCTGAACAATCTCACAAATGCTCTGGGAATTACGGCTGTGAAAATGAATGTAATAATAACAACCAGGGGAACATGGATGTTGACACTGGGAACTGCAAGAGTGCAGAGAATACAGGTTGGAGAAAAAAAGGTATCTTGACCTTCATGACCTATCATGACTACTCATGGTACCCACTGACTGACTTTATGTAGACAAAATTGCAGAGGCAGTGGTATCCAAAATCCTGAGGAATCCATGAAGATTAGAACTTCAAGATCCTCATGTAAAGATAAAGTAGACTTTAACAGAGGTGTCAATGTCCCTCATCTGTGCAAAGCCTGTCTCTTGCAGAAATCCTGTGGCATCAGAATGCCAAGTTTTTAGCCTGTTAACTGGATTTCTGGCATCGACTCACTATGTCTTGTTAGGATATTGGAAGTTAATGGATCCCATCTTCAGCATGTGGAAAATCGAACATCATTCCCTAGCATGATGGTTCTGATCCATATGTGTAGTTTCAGATGGGATGATATCAGAGAACATGATTGTTAAAAATTAGATGATGTAGGACATAATGTAATTTGGAACAGTTCAATAAGTAAATAGTTAAATAAATAAAAGGAAAACAACCCCCAGGCAATACATTTGGCTCTTGGCATACAACTCAATGAAAAGGAACTGGATAACACAAGTCCCATATGAACTGATTTTTTTACTTATCCACATGTTTCTCTTCAGTGTTACATATGGAACAAATAAATAATAACATTTTGTCTGTTTAAGTTAGGTGAGTTGGCTGAACTGAGAATCTTGGATGCCATTACAAGTGCATTAGGTCGGTTAGCTGCTCAAAAAGGCTTTAAGAAAACAACACCTTAATGTCCCTTTGTTTTCTCCCCACCTCCAGAAGCCATTTATTTCTTCCTCTAATGCCTAAAGAATTATTTTCACATTCTTTTTGATTAGTACTTCAGTGTGAAACCATTGTCTGCAATATGAGTTCAGCTGTTATCTGCTCCCTAAAAAAACATTATTTCCACATTTTCTATGTAACAGTCTGACAAACAAATAACACCTGCAGAGGATCATGCTCAATAAAGAAAGGGAAGAAAAATAGGTGGAAAGCATGAGAATTCCACTAATGCTCAGTGATTGATCTTGTTAGTACGCATAGCCTGTCAGAGCACATTGCCCCAATGCAAGCACATAGCACTGAAGAACCAGCAGCACGGGAAAGAAATGCATTTCTGTATAGATCACAGTCAGACACCCTCCCCCAGCTTTCTGAGTGGAGCTTGATTGTCAGCATTATACACACGCTCAGACAATGCTTTCAATAGATGCCTTTCTGGAAGACAATTGCAGAAAGCATGATAACGGGATTTGTCACCCTGATGTGGCTGCTGTTTCAGCAGGCATTATAATAATGAAAGGAAGTTTTACTAATTGAAAATGTGAATGAAATTCAGCTGTCTTTTTATTTTAATTCTTTTGGATGAAAGCCAATTAAGATCATCTGTCTAATGCATCTATTCACCCCTACTGCAACAATGTGTCAATTATAATGGATGTCTAATAAACTCAGACTTCCCAGGACAGAGAGCTGAGCATACCAAACAGCCAGCGAGAAACATCAACACATACCTGTACAATATTTTTGAAAGATTGGCCAAACCTTGCAAATGGCTGTGCTTATTTTCCACAGCATTACTGAGAAGAGTTAACCTCCATATCCTCAGCAGCGGATGGTTTACGCACATCTGTGTCCTCCTATTGCTATTCCACACTAGTGGTCTTCTCTGGGCACATCACAGGACCTCATCCACAATATTTGAGGCTGTTAGATATCTATTAATTTAAACAGTACACAGCGTTTGAGGGGCAAATGAATCTGAGTAAGACATCATCTGTGTGTTACATCTCATTTCAGCTCTTTACTTGGGTGTTTCTGCAGTGATTTGGGATCTTGCATCCCAGGAGGCATCGAGGGGGGCCCTCTCTGGGGCCCTCCCCACTTGCCAGCTACTGTGGCCCAAAGGGAGAGAGCTTGCAGAGGAAAATTGTTGGTGGTCACCCTACACCTTTAAGGTATTTTGCCATAGAGTAGCTCTAGTCTGGTTGTGTGCACTGAAAGCCTGTTAGTGGGATTAAGTGTTCTTCCAGAGCTCATCTTACAGCTTGATTTAATGTAGAAATAAGCCAATTCACATCATCCAAGATAGTGCTGTAATGTAAAGCAAGTGTGGTAGATGAGAGGAAACTTGCTTCAAAAGCAGACACCGGATCCAAATTGAAGTGCAATGGCAGAAACAAAAATGCTCAGAAGAGAATCAGTGTGTAGGGAGAGAAGTTAAAAGAATCAGAGTAAAGTAAGTTTAATAATACAATGTTATGACTGACTAAATGTAGTATTAGCATTAGGCATAATAAACAAACATATGCAATTTCAATGTTTAACCCTTTGCTATTATTAGGTCTCTAATACCTAAAAGGATGTTGGACAATGATTACCAACTGTTTACATAAGAATACTGCCTCTATGAGCTGCACTTTCTCACTATGTAAAAGCCACTTTAAAATTAAGGTCCATGTTAAACATTAAAGTTTATCTGTTGCTATCACCAGTGCTGCTTCTGTGTGCATCTCTGACTGTTTTTGCTGCTTCCATTATACCTGTAGCAGTGTAACACTGGTGAGGATATCAGAAACTTGATTAAACCATCTAAACCATAATGTTTGAAAACTTTTGTAAAAATAAGTTATCTGCAATTGTTTTGTACTTATTATTCTGCAGATATTCTTGACTATGGTTTTACTGGAAGAATTCTTTCCCTAAAAGAGACATGCACTTTGAGTGAAGACTAGAACATACACATGAACTTCCAACTCATCTATGGTTAAGAGTTTGTCTTAAAAGCCTACTAGCTAAAGATTAGGCTTGTCCAGTCAGGCAATAGAAACCCTCCTTGCGTCTCTCTGTTCAACTAGAACAGATGAGATACAAAGAATTAAAATCTTGCTCTTGAGTATATAAAAATCAGCTCCAAGCTAAGTATTAATTTGAAAATATTATCCCACAAACTGCTACAGCTAGCAAGAACCTTCCAGAGTCTCATTGGTCTTCTAGAGATAGCATGTAAAGAGAAATGAGAAACAATTAATTGAATCTACGCCAATAACGAAATTACATGACCAGCTGTGGGTCCACTAGAAAATTCTTTTTGGCTGCAGGCAGCACCTGTGAGAGCAGAAGGTGTTTTAGGAACAAGAAGCTTAGAAAGAGGAGAAAAGAGGCCAGTAACAGCAACAGTACCTTTAGGATTAGTGCCTTACTTGTTAGGGAATATTTTACTTCAGTCCTTCATGTTATTATTAACCTTATAACAGTAATATAAGATTAAATATTTCTCTTTTCTATACTTCTGCATATACTCCCTTTGACCTTTCTGTTCTAATCAGCAATTTCAATTGTTTTTTTTTTAATTAAACCCTCTATAAAACTGAGATATATGGTTTCACAGATGAGGTTCATATTTACTGATGTGTTAAAAAACTTAGTAAGGAAATCACCAGCTACATATAGCCTCATCTGAATTGTTACACATTTATATTTGTACTCCTTTTCCAGACTTAAAACATCAGATACCTCACGAATTGTTAAGCCATATGGTATCTCATGGAGCCACTACCCTAGCTTTTTCTGTTGCAACTGTTTTACTTGCATTACTAAATGATTGCTAGGTCCTAGATGGACAAAGTTTACATTCTTATCCAATAAAGAGATAGTTTACTTAAATTATCTTAAGTGAAGTGCCATTTTGACCCCAGATCTTCATCTTCTGTATCTCAAATTCATTTAATGTGCTTTTTGGTTCAAAGAAAGTATACTACCACGAGCTCCTCTTTTTGATTTATCTTTATGATGGTCATGGCACTTCACTTAAGATAATTTAAGTAAACTATCTCTTTATTGGATAAGAATGTAAACATTGTCCATCTAGGACCTAGCAACAGGTCCAATAGGCAGCATCATCCCATTAGATTATGGCATGAGGACACCCTGCTCTGCTCAGATCTGCCATGATAGTACATAGTCTCTGTATACCCAGTGGGACAATTTCCCCAAGCACCTGGGGACTTGTTTTATGGAGGCAACTCAAAATGAGGGGAACTTCTGGATCTTTTGAGGTTAAGTTAAATTTTTTAATGATCCACAATTTCATGAAAGTCATTAAAGTGGTAATGAAGGCCATTAACTAGTGAGTTTAGCCCTAGTACCTCCCTATGGTGAAGATTTTTTGGTAGAACAGTTACAATATGATATTTTTAAGGAGAACAATGTACGGATCTAGTGCTTACTAGAGATATATCAATCATCCTTTACCCTAATCCCCCTAAAAAACCCAACTCTGGACATAAAAGATTTGGACCTGTTTCATAGTCTATTAAGTGTACAGTGCAGACTAGCTTTACCTGCTGTTCAGAAGGGATCTGACAGAGATGTGATGTTTTCCAGGTAGTGGGATGAGAAGATAATCTTGTTGCAGCATTTTGGATCAATATAATATTGCATTTATCAAGATCAGTGAAAACACTAAAAGCATTATCACAATCTGGGCAACAACTTGAGAAATTTGTTGTGATTGCTACAGCTCTGTCTGAAGGATGTTCTGCAGGAAGACTCTGTAGGCCTCAAACATAGCAGAGATGTTGGTGTCTAGAAGACAGCTGAGCCAAACGTCATAGCTGTATCATGTGTGGGAATGACTTGTAGGATAGAGAAAGAAGGCTGTGAAGAGGACTCAGGACATGGGAAATGGCAACCTGTATTTTATCTTCCTTGATGGTGACTCCTCACAAGGATGCATTGCAGAAACAGCTCGGGACTGTAATTTACACAGATGATAGGAGCTCTGAATAGAAAGGCAGAGAAACAGAAGTGAGTTTAGGGAAAAGGTGGCCTGACTGACTTATCACCTATATCTGCTGCTCTAAAACCTGGAAGGAAAGCAAAACAGGGCTAATAAAGAAAATGTCATATGAACAGAGCTGAGAAAGTTAAATAAAAGATTTCAAGATCTTTAAGGCCAGCCATGGGCAAATCCTCATCATTTCTACTGGCAGGCCTTACCAGATCAGTCTTCACTGCACTAATGACAGACACAAGGTTTCTTGTAATTTCTGGGTCTAGTCACTTTATTCAGGAAAAGGTTTTGTTCACAAAGGTGGCTGACAAAGAGGATGAGAGTCATTTGGAAAAGGTTGTTGAAGATTTTCACTGGCAACAGTTCACTAAGAACAAATAGTATAAGACAGTGAAGAGAGGTGACTTTGGAAGTGGATGAGCGCCTCTCTGAACAGCAGTGGCACACTGTTCATCAAATAAATTTAGAGATATGTATAGGTGGAATGGTCCTGATGGAGTCAAATGTTTTGAGTACTTTTTGTAATAGAGATAAAAATACTGTTAGCCTATAAACATGCAACATGGAAGAGACCAAAGTGGCAGCAGATGGAAATTTTAAGTTTTCACAAGAAAGCAGAGGATGGGACAGGTAATAGATGCAATGGAAAGCAGGTGAGGAGAAGTAAGTGGAAGGTATGGAGGAGAACGGCAGGTAAAAGAGAAGCCTGCATTTATAATGTAAGGCAAAGAAGGTTTATATTAGGATTGTATTTATGGAGATTTTGCTGAATAATTTCTAGTATAGAATTTCATGTACTGAGAACAGAATTTATTACATTATATTGTTACTGTCTAATGTATTACTATTAATGTACAGAATAGAGGAGATTTTCTTTTCCCTTCGGTGGAGAGAAAAAATGTGACGTATGTTGTTATGACTTTTAACAGCTTGTCCAGCTGTGGGACATTCATTTGGTTTGTTTGAGATTATCTCAAGACTGTCTTTCTGCCACTCTCCTCTTCAGATCAGCTTTGATTTTCTCATCTTGCCCACAGAAATGCCATCAGATTGCATCTGGAAAGGCTATGCAGTAAATGTAACATTTTAATCTGTACTGTCATGACAGTGGTTTTCCAGACCCTTTTTAAATAAGACAATTTGTATGGTGCAAACACTCCTGTGTCTCTCCAAAAATGGGGTAGGACTGTGCCACTTTCCTCTTGTATTTCACAGAATCATAGAGGGGTTTGGGTTAGAAGAGACTGTAAAGATCATCTAGTTCCAAAACCCCAATCATGGGCAGGGACACCTTCCATTATACCAGGTTGCTCACAGTGCCATCCAACTTGGCCTTGAACACTTCCAGGGATGGGGAATCCACAGCCTCTCTGGATAACCTGTTCCAGCGCCTCACCACCCTCACAAGGAAGAAGTTCATTATATGTAATCTAAATCTCCCCTCATTCAGTTTGTCTTGTCAGTATGTCTTGTCCTGTCACTACATACCCTTGTAAAAAGTCTCTCCCCAGCTTTCCTGTAGGCCCCTTCAGGTCCTGGGAGGCTGCTTTAAGGCGCCTACAGAAACTTTCTTCTCTGGACTTCACAGGAGGATATTTGAAAACAGCAGTTCTGAAGTGCAAACCACCTATACATCCTGGCAGTGCAGCCTGGCCTGTGACTTTTATGGCATAAATCCAGCCTTGACAACCCAGACTTTTTTAGCCAATTAACCTACAGTTGATCACAGAGCACAGGGTACAACTCATTAACAGCATGTTGGCTCATTTCTGCTGGGAGATCAATGCACGTGATCAAGTGCTACAGTAGCTTACTCCGCTGCTTCTACAAATGCACCAGTGTTTTCAAACCACAGGAACCACAGATGGGGCAAACTGGGTGATATTTCTCCACCCATATGGAAGATGGAGGTCAGGTTTCTAAGCAGGTGCTTGTGTGTTTTCCATATCCTTGAAGTCTCTCCAGCACCAAAGAGAAATAAGTGTTCCTGGATCCATCAGTAATCATAGCACAGGTTTCTAGATAAGCACCACAGGCTTAGGCTACACAGGGACATCCTGAAGAACTCTTGCCCTATGTCAGGGGAACTGGCTGTGCACCAGAACTTTTCCCTCTCTGATTAAGACAGAATAGCCTGGTCTCTGCCCTCTTCATCCCACTCAGGCTGGACATCACCAAAGGACAAATTCAGTCATTGTTCTCAGAGTCTGCTCCCTGATGATAAGGAGCAGTCTGAAGACATTGGTTCCACATCATCTTCTGCTTCTGCATTATGTCAGACAGCACAGGAGCTATCTTTCAGGAATATGGAAGCTGCATTCACCTCTCTCCTTTGTTTTGTATCTTTCTACAAGCAGTGACTTGTAAGGTATGCAGCTGCATTTGGACAGATCACATACAAATCATTCAGGTGTCCCATAAAACTAATCACTCTCTGAGTCACAGGACTAAAGAAGGTGGTTGCTTAGACATTTCTATTCCCTAAATCCTCCACTGCTTTAGTGTCCTGCATTCTCCTCTTCCATCTCATTTGTTCATTCCTTATACCTTGAGCTGATCAAGACACATGTGCCTTGACAGACCCTGAGCTGAAGGTATGTCTGAGCTGAAGGTACATCTCAGCTGCCTGCTTCCTCCTCAGTGAAGTTAGGGTGATGATTCTTCTTCAAAAGCCTTCTAGAAATTTAATGTCCTCAAACTTCAGCTTCATTGTCAAATGAAGTTGAATGTGGCAAATAGATTTAGAAATTGATAGCAAAGAAAAGGAGGGAAACACATGCACAGATGGATACAGACACACTGCAATTGCAAAAACTTCATGTCTATAAGAAAGCTGACAGAAAATGACTTGGTCTATGTTAAGGGAAGATGTAGCTTTTCCACTGTATAGCTCAGTTCCTGGGGCACATAGGAACACGGGAAGGAAAAGACACATCTTAAAAAGAGAGAGAAGACAAGGCCATAATGGAAATGTGGGAAGAGAGAGAGGTGGTGAAAGCCCATGAGCAAGTTGCTAATAGTATGCTGAAAGTGTCAGTCCCAGATGGTCTGGGGCCAGGTTTGCATCCTTTGTCCCCCAGATGGGCTGACACAGACAGATAGGATGAAAGACAGGATTGAGTAGGTCTGTGTGAGCCTCCCTCTTGCCAAGCCACACTTCTGCATGGCCAGGTGTGTTGGGTTTGAATGGTGTTATATTTTGGTGACAGACAGAGGGGCTGCAGTGGTTGCCCCTGTGAGAAGTTGCTTGAAACTTCTGCCACTTCTAAGTTGGACCCATCTCTGGACAAGGGTAGACTCATCAGGAGTCTATGTGATCACTATTTAAGAAAGTAATGTTTTCAGAGGGAGAAAGAGGTGAAAGGAGTGGGATAAGATGGAAGTGACCATGTGGACCTCAAGGTCAACGAGGGAAGAGATGAAGAAGTGTGTTGGAGCACAGACACCCCTGCATCCCATGGTGAGATGACAGCTGTCCCCTCGCAACCCATGAAGGGTAACAATGAAGTTGAGAAATGCCATCAGCTTGTGAAAGACCTCAGGGCAGTAGGAGTGGTGGCTGTGCCCTGAGGGGCTGTGACTCTGTGGGGAGGCAGTGTTAGAGCAGAAGGTGCCTGCAGTTGTGCTTGCTTGAAGGAGACCCGTGCTGGAGGAGTCTCTGAGGAGGTGCAGCCCTTGGAAAGGACTGACGTTGGAGAGGTTCACTGCGGACTGTATCTCATTGGAGGAACCCTACATTGAAGCAAAGGAAGAATGTGAGGAGCCTTCCTCCGCTGAAAGGGAAAGAATAACAGAGATGATCTGTGACAGACTGACCACAACCCCCATTTCCTGCCCCCTGTATCTTTAAGGGGGGAAGGATGTAGAGATATCAAGAGCAGGGAGATGAGCCCAGGAATAGAGGAGAGGTGGCGGGGGGAAGATGGTCTTAAAGGGTTGGCTGTAATTTTATCATGATCTTACGCCCTTTGGCTTTCTGTTTTGTTTTCTTTTTTGATGGCAAATTAAATTGATTTGTTTTCTTAACCAAATCAAGTAGTCTTGTCTGTTTTGCCCAGGACCATAATTGGTGAGTGAGCCCTCTCTGTTCTTGTTTTGATCCATGAGGCCCTTGGTTATCTTGTCTTTTCTCCATCCGTCCACAGGGAGTGATGTGGGGAGGGCTGACTGAGTGGCTGCATGGTGCTTTGTTCCCAGCTGGGCTTAAACTTTGATACTTGGGAGCCAAACAGAAGCAGAAAGTCTGATTTCTATCCCTGGGTCTGCCCACCCCCCTCATACATGCTGTGCCTTTGTCTCACTGGGTTGTTTAAAGTGGAATTTCTGCAGCACCTAAATCAGAGATACCCTCATCTTATCTAACACCTCTAGATGACACTGTAATACAAATGAAAAATTGAAATTCAGTCTCAACAAAACATGTCCCCTTCATATTTATTAATAATTAATATCAGCTTTGCTTTTTCATTATTTTAGTGGTTTTGTGAAAATAGAAATAATTGTTGCTGATTATTATTTATTTAAGTGATGACAACATGATTAATAATGCTTCAGAATGGGAAGGATTCACACTAAACTACCTAGAATGGGGAGATATTATCTCTGTTGGTGGCAAAGCTCATAATACACAGGCATTAGAAAAATGATAACCCACCTGTAGAGGAAGAATGATTAAAGACAAAGATGGGTATAGCAACACACAGATAAAGGAGATCAATATTTAGGACATAAATCAGCTTCAGAGCCTGGGCCCATGACACAAGCAGTCCTTGCTGAAGTGGGACTGACATACTTTTTACCTACCTGCCCATTGAGGTGAGTTCAGGGTCTACCTGTGGACAGTCATGGATTCAACCACTATTGGACAAATTCATCCTTGGTAGACCCCCACTGTCACACATAGCTTTATCAAAACTAAATTCAGACAGTGATTTCTGTATTTAAAGATTTAGTAAACCACTGAATACTTTTAGCAAAAGTTAGACCTGTTGGCCCCATACATTTTTCCTGTTATAGCAAGCATCTTCCAGTGGCCTGCTCTCCAGTCACAGCAGCCAATGCTAAAAGACCAATATTTGTGCTTGGTCCTACAATGTGAAGCTACTTTGCTTCCTCGTCTTCATTTCTGTCTTGTAATTGGAACAGAAAACTGTAGAGCTGGTCATAATGTTTCCTTATGAAAAAATGATGGGTTTTTTTACAAAGAAATTGAAATTGCTAAGATTTTTATTATCAAATTTCACTGCGATGCCTTACACAGACCCTAACCCTTTGGCTACCTTGCACTTGTACTCTACCTCTGCCCTTCTCATAGCGGCTAACATCATTCCCCCTTTTCAGGACATTACACTATGGAGGCAAGATCAGCTGTGAGCCTGGTGCTTACAGAACAGAAGCGTAAAGAGGTGGGATGTATCTATTTTTTCCCAAAACACCTTGGTTTTCATTTGTGAGATTAACAGGTTTTGACTCACTTGTTTGTTTGTTAAAGGAAAACATTTTGCAAGTTCTGTTTTATATGTCTGCAATAAACACTTTAAATCAGACATTTTCTATCAAAATGCTGTCATACAGCCTGAGAACCTTGGGACTGCCTTTGAATAAATCTCTGGGGGAAGCACAGTCACCTCTCTTGCAATCATTTCTGCTTCTCTTATCCCTTTACCAGCGACTGTGGGGGCTGAAGCCAACGTTAAACAAGATGTTGGTTGCTGTCTAGAGAGTATTTGGTTCAGTACATTCTCAGTTGTTAGTAACAAAATGCCCATGAAGATCCTGAGAGAAATTTTCTACACAGGCATGAATTCTTTCTCTACTTCTTTTCCTTTAATTACATGAGAATAGCTATTGAATTGAGATTGTTTTTGCCTTTTGATTACGAATGCATGGATTAGAAATATAGTTTACAATGCTGGTCATGTTAAAGACTATTTCTCTGCTTTGTCTTTGTGTTTCTTCTGAAAAAGATTTCTGTATGTTTCTTCCAGAGATTTTTCACGGTAATTAGGCCTAATTCTTTAATTGCCTCCCCCTCCATCCCTAAAAATGCTGCTGCTTCCTAGTGATTCTGGATATAACATATGTTACCGGATATAAAGAGGGGGGCCTATTAACACGGTAATAAATTTACATGCTCTATAAATTCTTGCATCACTCATAATCTAAAATAAAAGGGGAAAAAATGCTTTGATTTGTTGGCTTTGGACTGACTTTCAATATATAGATTTATATGGCAGAAAACAGTGTTTTCAAATTCTCCATTTCTTTAGACTGAGGAAAAAAACCTCCTTCTTATAATATTTTTTAATGGAGTACAGTTGGTCCATCAAGTTTCAGTTTCATTTTGAAATGTGCCCTGAGAGAATGTGCCATAAATGCCAACATATTCAGCAGCATGAACTCAAGATGATATCAGCTTGTAATGGTGTTCTGTTGCCAGTGACTTCTACCAGCTTCAATTTTTCAAAAAGGAGAGATAGAAGAAATGGCTTAGAATTTTGTTTATCACTTTTTCCCTCAGAGGAGCAGAATACAAACTGATATCTTCCTGCCTCATCTTTGGTGCCTTCTTTGTTGAAAATTCTTGGGCAGGGATTCTGCTGGTGCATTTACTGTTGACCTCAGATAGAAGTAACATGATTTTCTTGCTGACTAAAGAAAATAAAAAGCTGCAAAGGATATATATTTTGATTGACAAGCAATAGGTACATCAGTCTTCAGACTTCTAGATTCTTAAAGATACTGCTGAACAAAAGGTGCAGTTGCCATCTTGCAATAAACATAATTCATTTTCCTCCTCCCTCCAAATACATTCATTTTTAAAACAAGCTTTGTGTAAAACAACAGTATTATTAAAATTATGACATCATCTATTTCAGGGCAGATTCCTAGGCAATGTAAATCAGTACAAATCAACTGAAAACAATGTGCACATTTCTGTCTGCTATATATAGGTCTTTTAGCTATATGAGGCAATTTGTTAGTGTATGTAACAAAACGTGTTTAAATAGTACAGGTAGGGTAGGAACATGATAGCAATTTGACAAAGCAGCCCCTGAGTGGTGAATTTTTCATCAAATCAGAAGTTAGTTCCCTTGATGAAGATAACAGATAGGCTTGATCTTTGTAATTCTGTACATAATTATCTTCCACATGAAAACTCTACCTAATTTCTTCTTGTTGCAATTTATCATTATCTTAAATATTTTTGTAACCATTTCATTACCATTTCCATCCCATTGCTCATTCTTTTATCTGAATTGTTTTGTCTGACATCATCAAATCGAATATTAATCTTGTGCTCTGTACAGCCTTTAATAACTAGGCTGGTGTCAGAAACAACATCTGTAATAAGTACACCTGATCTGATTTTATTAAGAGCTGAGAAAGTGCCCTGGTGCCTGCAGCTTCTGCAGAGAAATAGTGGAGCCTGCATTGCTCTGAAGAAGCACTTCTGAGAACCAGCTACAAGGTTTACTTGCTGACATTTTAAAAAAATGGAGTTGTTTACTCACTGTCTTTTTTTTTTTTTTCCTTCTCTCTGAACAAATAAGACTTAAAGATCCTATTAGGGTTTGTTTCCAGAGTGACACTGGGGTGGTTTTTACCTCTCTTCTTTTTTTCTTTTCTTTTCTTTTCCAAAAGTGAAAATTTATAATTTGTATTGATTGGTCAATTAGAAAAAATTGGTGGCTACATACCTGTTAAAACGGAAAGATTCTATTACAGAACCTCAGGCACAAGCTCTGGCTGAGTCATGAAGAGACAAGAAAGGGTACAGTGGCAGTTAAGACTCCTGGCACTTGAAGGAGTGTAAACCATTGATCACAATATGAAATGCTGAAAACTGAAAAGGAATCCAATTTATTCTAAATAAAACTACTCTGTTCTCCAGTGACAGATTCCAGAGTCAGACACCAGAGAGGAACTGACAGCAGATGTTTTAGAGCCAAGACACAGAGAGGCTGAGTAATAGTATAGAAAAGAAATTGCTTTGAACTTCACCCCTGCTTTAAATACTTCAAATCAATAGGGTCACAGAGCTCTTTAATAGAGTGATGAGGTCTTGCCCTAGCAGATCTTCACAGTGACAAGTTGATGTGCTTCCTAGCAGCAGGGTCATAAAAATTTCAGGCTTCCCTCTGAAAGGGGGCTTTGTATTTGCGGGGTCCATTTGGAGTAACTCGCTTGTATGGCCACTCTCAAAAGCTGAGCCCTAATAGTCTACATCTAAATGGGACTGACCTCATGAATTACCTCAAGAAACTTAATCTATAAACTGGCTTCTTCTTATGCAGACTGATGAATTCTTGTTTATTCCTAAATGGCTGTCACAAAACCTATTCATCAAACTCTTAACAGGGGAGAGAGTCTCACATAATCCTGCTTCAAGTGCGGCACCATTAAATAATCATTAGACTTCATTGCTGGTCTTGAGACCCACTCCAAATCCACAAAGCAAGCTTTTTACCATTCATCAGAACTGCATTTAGATGAGATTTTGACCTGATAAAAAAGGGTGTTTTTTGTCACTATCAGTTTCATGGCTGTGCTCTTTCTCCTTTCAGAGTCTGCGGTGGGGTTTATTTTTTTTCTCTTTCCTTAACAAAAGTAAAAGAAAATAAAGGCAGATGGCCAACTCTTTCCAATATCTGTTTGCTTTATTTGAGCAGTTTAATGTAGTGAAACAGAGTGAAATGTTGCTACTTGCTAAATGGTAAACAACGCCATTACCCAGAATTCAGCAGCAGACTGATACAAAACAGGGTGCTGGTGATTAATTAAACTGTTGTTGTAATTGTAATGCATGATACATAATAGATAGTGGGCTGTGTATTTTAAAAGCTGCAAATTAGCAAATAATAACTTCCTTACATAGCACATCTCCATTTCACACTGTTAAGGCACAAATAATCAAAAATAAAAGGTCGTTACTGCTAACTAATAAAAAGAATGTCTTTTGATTTTTCTTACCCTGTAACCATGTGCTAGAGGAGTTGAATATATAAATGTACCATATTCATTATTAATCAATAACAATTAGAATGATCAGCCTGAGCTGCAGAATTTCGGGATCTGGTTCAGAGCTGTTATAATCCCAGTTACCATCATCTCTCTCTAAAGAGCAAAGTTCATGTTCTGCAAATCACTGAAAGTGAATGTTGTCATTCATGTGGTGAATTCACACATGGCTCTCACAGAGAGGTAGGTTGAGGTTGCTTTCACATTCTCTGTGACAGTGAGGCATGTAGCTTGCTTCAGGACTGATAATGTCACTTGTTATAACAGGATAATACCTGTCTTTAAACTTAAATGTGTGCCAGAACGCCTAGCCAAACTTGGCCTAAATCCCTGTCATGTATCAGGTTTGAGCTGATAATAAAACAAGCTTAGCCTGCTGACTTTTTTTCCTCTTTACTCAGTATCTGTCAACCAGGGCAGGATGCTCTGAATTTGAAGGTTTTCCTCACTCACCACTAAAGACTCGAGACCTGATCCCCGGGATCGTGCATGTTACTGGGGGCTCTGAGTTGGGGTGCTGCAGTCTCTCTTCCATGAACTACATTTATGGTACCAGTCTTCCCTATGCAATTTAAAGACCAATGTAAGTAGTTGCTGCATGACCAGTGATTGCAAGACCTACCAGGGCAAAGTTTTCCTTTCAGTCTCTTGAGTCCTGGCTAGCCCTGGTTCACCTGTGGGGTTGCCAAGGTTGCTCTTACATCATGCTGTACCTATCACAGGGCATCACCCCATGCAGAGTTCTCCCAAACTGATGCTATGGTTGTTGACAGGCTGACTGTAGAGGATGATTAACCAAATAGAATACTTTTTCATTGAATTTTAATCTCACTGATGAAATAATTGTAACTAAAATAATTACTTCACAAACTCCTTACAAATACTCAACCCAAAAAGAGAGTCTCATGTTGATTTCAGTCCTCTGCATTCATTTTTAACACATTGTGTTTTTAAGTAACTGACAAGTGTTCAATGCACTATTTTTCCTCTCTGACCAAGCTTTTCTTCCTTTTACCAACACATATCTTGGGGTGCCCTATCCACGTACTTATGTGAGTGCTTAGTTTCTACTCAGTTCTGAGTGACTGAGAGGGAGGAGATAGTTGAGGGGAGATTGTGAAGGATAGAGGAGAGAAATGAAGTACAACTTCTGCCTGTGTTTACAGAATGAGATTCACAGGATTATGTGTCTCAGAGAAATTTAATAAGATTCTGTGAGTACGTGATGTACTGTACTGTCTTGTGTGCATAGGAGATGCACACGGGTCTTGACATTCATAGTTATTCATACAGAATTCTGAAATGGCATGATTTTAAATATAGCATAAAACCCCAGGATAGTAATAAGGATGGAGGACGATAGTGGAGCCTGATGCCTTAATTAATGCAAAGGCTAACCCTGATTTTTGAGAAGCGGCAAGTTCTTCTGCCTACATCCATGCTGCCATCCTCTGCTGTGTGGAGAGGTGTGAATTCTTGGCCAGAATGAAAAGAAATAGTGTAGCTTGAGTCTGGCTGCACACTGCTGTTAGAGGGTAGAATAAATATCCATCTGTTGCCTTTTTATATCCTCTCTGCCATTTCCATGATCTAAAGATACGTTGTTTACTCATGCTGTTTAGTCTCCTTCTCCTTCAACTCTTTCTTTGATTCCCTCTGTGAGGGATGTGGGAATGCCTGTAATATCTTTTATGAATATTATTATATTCCATCTGCTTTTTGGAATGCTATTGCATTGCTTACAATATTACAAGAGGTTAATTCCAGTGATGGCTCCCAGCTCCTAGCAAGGGAAACAACAGTTTAGGGTACTAGATCTGGTGCTCAACTTGCTGAACAGTCAGTGCAGGCAATGCCTTTAAGTTTTATCTCATTTTACTCAAAAGCTTTGCTTTGGGTCTTGAGTGTTAAGGAGGATAACATGGTGAAAAGTAAAGCTGTAGAACAGAAGACAGACAAATTTATGGGAGTAGGAAAATAGAAACAAACCAAATTCCACTTTGAGGACTCAGCTGTGACATTTACCATGATCCACGACCACCCCTGTCTCCTTCACTACAAAGAGCCACCTTAGATGCAGCCCATCATTTGTAGGTCTTTTTGATTAAATTTTTTTATTAAAACCAAAGCATCCCCTCATCATTCCACTCTTCTTCTGTCCGCTTTGGTGACTTCGTTCTCTCCTGTTTCTCATCCTAATATGCTGAGTTTCCAGTACATTCTATATTTTCATATAGCTTCATACCACTCCTTAAAAACAACTCCTTCCAGAAGTATTACTTGAATACTTGCTCAGTTTCTTTCCTTATTTCTTTGTACATATATATATCCATGTATATAATGTATATATCCATGCTTATATATTGCAAGCTTGCTGCTTGTTTTACAATGTAAGACAGTCTATAAGAGTCTGCTTTTTCTCAACTAGTGCTAAACAGTAAGTTGTATACTATCAAAAAATTGTTATTTCTTAGTGACTCAAAAACTACTGACATAGTCTCTTTCAATAACCTTTATGTACCACATCTTAAAGATTTAAAAGATTTAAAAGGTCATGCTTGCTGTGATTAAGCAATTTACAGAATCACAGAATGGTTGGGGTTGGAAGGGACTTCTAGAGACCATCTAGTCCAACTCCCTGCTAAAGCAGGTCCACCTAGATCAGATCACACCGGAATGCGTCCAGATGGGTTTTGAAAACCTCCAGAGAAGGAGACTCCACAGTCTCTCTGGGCAGCCTGTGCCAGGTCTCCTCAACATTTACAAGAAAGAAGTTTTTCCTCATGTTCAAGTGGAACTTCTTGTGTTCCAGCTTCTGCCCCTTATCCCTTGTCCTAACACTGGGCACTACAGGAGAAAGACTCATCCAATCTTCTTGACACACACCCTTTATTTATTTGTAAGCATTGATAAGGTCCTCCCTCATTCTTCTGTTCAAGAGAAGGATAATATATTAAGGGAGCAGATAAGGTTTACTCAGGCATTTGTGACAGATGTCAGAGCAAAGTTTGATTCTTGAGTATGGTAATCAAAATGGGGCTAAGCCCACAAGGTGTTTCCTGTGGAGGAATGCGCAGACTTTGCTTTTCAGGCAGGCATGAGAATGGAGATCTGTTCGTTGGTCCATGAAAAGTATTTGTGAAAATACCTGACTAAACTAATATTTACTGTACAGGAAAATTATGGAAAAGTAACACTGAGATTTGGTTTGACCTCTTAAAAATTTACTGAAAAATAGAATCATAGAACCTCTTTTCATGTTATAAGATACTTTCAAGGCAATATAGTCCTCTCCAGTACAATAGCTTCATAAGTCTTGATGGATTTATCACTCACTTATATGATGGCTTCAGTATCTCCAGTTTCTCGAGCTGTGGCTTCTCTTCCCCTCAGTGTTCTACTCTTCTAATTAAAAAATGCATTGCTCTTAAAATGTTTGGGTTTGGTTGTTTGGGGTTTTTTTTTGTGTTTTTTTTTTTTTTTTCCATTTAATAGGCTTTTCCCGCTGGCATCAACCCATATCAGGCAATAACAGCACAACAAATATGGTCAGAATCATCGAATCACAGAATGTTAGGGGTTGGAAGGGACCTTTAGAGATCACCTGGTCCAACCTCCCTGCAGAAACAGGTTCACCTAGATCAGGTCGCATAGGAACGTGTCCAGGCGGGTCTTGAAGACTTCCAAGGAAGGAGACTCCACAACCCCTCTGGGCAGCCTGTGCCAGGGCTCCCTCACTCTCATAGTAAAATAGCTTTTCTTGCTTTCCCTGATTTCTTTGAGGTTTTTTCCTTCTTAATTATTTTAAGTATGGTCCATTTTCAGGAAGTCATTATTGCCTATCCAGGGAGTAATCTTGAATTCTATACTTAGAGTGCTAAATTCTTCTTGGGAATTCTCAGTATCTCTCATCCAAGATAATATCCTGCTTGCAATAGGATGTCAGTTCCTCTCTGCGTGAAAGTCTGATGTATTTTTAATGGTCATCTCAATGTCACATCACCTCAGAGGGATGGGCAGGGAAAAATGTCTAAATATTTATATAAAATAAAAGAATTTTATTTTTTTTTAGCTTGGTAAAATATCTGGTAAATCCTTGGATATAGGACTTCTTGTTATGTGAATAAAGTTTGCACATTTTTATGAAGACTTTCTCCAATGTCATATATTATTTACGAAGCAGTAAATGTAAGGAAAGATTAGAGAACAGCTGGACATTTGTTTTATAACAGTGAGAAAAGAAAAAAAGTTTTATTTATCTTATTTAGTACTTGACTCTCATGTTCAGATCAGTGTCACTTGTTTTGTTTATATAAGGCCATGAAAAAAATTTATTAAAGAAAAGAATGCAAGGAAGAATTAAGTGGAAAATTTTATATTCAATCTCTAGTCAATATGAAGTGATTAAATGCCCAGACGATACCAGGTTTAGCCAAAGTGTCATGAGAAACAGCTGCTTGAACATGCTGATTTCATACTGAGAATTCCTGAGATTCTTGCAGTATTAGAGATTTCACATGATATGGTAGCAGCATAAGAATATTACTTTATTAACTCTCTTATTAGTTTTGTGATGTGCTTGTTATGCTGGGAGACACATAATTCTTTGATTTCTATTATACCTGATACCTTGCTCTCTGGATAAAATTGAGTACCCTAGAAAGCTGGTAGTCTGAGAAATCTGAAGGAGCATATATGATCCTCACTTTCTCTACAGAGAACCTGGTGGGTAATTATGGAGATCTTTTCTCCCTCACTGTGGACACAAGGGCTTTTAAAGTTCTTTTCCCTGATTTTGCTCAACTGTCATGCTAGTTTACAGATGAGTCATAAATGATGCCACAGGAGGTAGGAACTCCAAAATTCCTGCCATGAACATCTTATGCTCATGACAAAGTGTGACCATTTAAGGAACAGTAAAGTTGTGAAATCTTAGTTCAAGGATGTGAGTGGAAAATTGGGGCAGAGGGAATGTTTGGAAGAATGATCTGTTAGCTTATTGGCAAAGTCAAATGCAGCACAAGTATTTTTTTAATCAAGTAGATGAGATCAGAAGATGCGACGCTAGCAGAAGAGAAATTGCCTTTTTCTTGCTGTGAATATTCTGCTTCACCATTTGAGCTGCTTCGTTGTTTGTATTTGGACACCACGTACACCTCTTCAGGTAGAAGGTAACAATCTAGAAGTGAAATCCGGGTTTTGACTCTTTCTGGGTGGCTTCACATCACAATTTTTGTGTTGGCCCTGGGGCTTGTCACTGTCCCTGGAGGCAGTAGACTCACAGAGAGTCTGGAGAGGCCTACACTCCCATTATTGAATGTTAGTTGCAGTCTAAATAGCTGTTGTCATCAGATTTCTCTTCTGTGATGGAGAGATTGTTGGAGAGCTATGTTTCTGGACAAAATCTGTATCAGTGATTTTGGTCAGGGAGCTCTGCATAACATCAAGTAAAAACATGTGTAAAGCATGTCCAACATGGTTTTACTGGAAATGTCAGACTTAGCTGATCTTAAAGTATTTTTGACAAGCCAGTGGTTCTTTGTAGTACTAGCTGGAACTTGCTTTGAAGTGCTTTGCTGCTTTTTTATACTGCAAAAGCTCAAAGGTCAGTAGATTTATCCAGCTGAAGGTCTCTGTGGAGAGGTCAGCTCAAAGCTTCACTCTGTTTCACTCCTCATTCAAATGAACCCAGGGCAACTGCAGAGGTTAGTTGGGAGACAGGATTACAGTGTCTGCAGTGTGGAGAAGGTGCACCTCTCAATGTCCCTATTATGGCTAATTCCATGTGAACAAGTGACCCAATTCATGAATCAACAGGCTTCAGTGAGATCGCTGTGGTCAACACAGAAGTCATCCAGAATTTTATCTGCATTATTAATTGGTAATATAAAAGTATTATCTGCTATCAGATTTTCAGGACTTGAGGAGTCTGAAGTCATCTAGGTTAGACCTGTAGTATCTGAGAAACCAAGTGCCTGAGGAAGAATTCTTGCTGAAAATTGTGTTTCTGTCTTTGTGCTTTTTCATGTGAGCATAACCTTTTGTTTCAGGCATGAATCCTCTTCTGCTTATCCATGTTAGTCTGAGATCAGACAAGTGCAATGCATTCTACTTGCAGCTACTCCTGGAGGGAATTTAATAGTGTGAGCTATCCCACTTATTGAAGGCGGGAAACATTTAACACCACTGTGCCACACAAACCGCAGCAATTCTCTGTGGTCTCTTGGGTAGGATTCAAGGTGATGGCATTAACCTTTATAAACCTGAATGGTCTGGCCCAGCTTATTAGTGCCTGCTCTCCATGTAGTGCTCCACAGCTGTAATTGGGAAAGGTTCAAAATGAAAGTGTTTTGGGATAATGCTTTGATTATGTAAAAGCTAGGACTTTTTTTCCCTGCAAATTCTTCCAAGGATATCAGATTTCGGGTGACATTATAGAAAGGACTGTGCAAGGGATTGATTTGCTAGTATGGAATAACACATAGTGAAAACATATTTCTTCATGACTTTGCTGATTGCTGACAAGGAATTTCATTTGACTTTTACAGAGTTCAGATCCATTGGATCAGCAATATGTTCAGAAAACCATAATTTTAGTTGCAACACTGGAAGAGCAACTCTAAGCACTGTATTGCTATTCTAAAGCCCAGACTGTAAAGGCAGATAGCCTCCAAGCCTCTGTTTAGTTCCAAACATAGGACTTATTTTCCAGACTTCACTGTGGTGTTAGTGATCCTGGGGCAATGGGTAGTGAAGGTAAACTCAGATATTGAGATGCATTGATCTGGAATTCTGACCAGGAATTCTGATTGCTAAAGAATGCTGCCATTTCTCTTCCTCAGTGGGGAGAGAATGAATAAATGTGGAGCATCAAGAAGACAAAAAGATCACTGGATGTCTGTTGTAGAAGCAAGTCATTCAATTGCCTAAAACTAAGCACTTAAAAAAATAATTATTCCATTTATATATTAGAATATATATATTATGTTTTAGATGAAAGTTATCTAGACTTTCCCACAGGTAACTGCATTATTTTCTGTTGTTCTCACTGATCACTTCCTTCTGAATCTGGTAATCGGTACATCTACTCATGTAGTCTGGTGCATCAGCCATAGCATGGAAAAAAATTTTGGGCACAGGGAGAGTTGTGGCATGTAATGAGATTGCAGAGCAGTTTCCAATCATGATAAAGTTATGGTAGAGTGGTTTCTCAACATATGCAAGTTCTCTTAAGAGAGAGAGACATACCACAAAAGGCACAGCCATGCCCCATTTTTAAATGTCAGAAAAGAATATACACTGGACTACAACTGGCTTTAGCATCCTTCAGGTGAGGACTCTGTGAGCTTGTGAGTGGTGAAACGTGGTAAAGAGCAAGTTTAGCAAAGATTTATCTGAAACCTGGAAACCTGGTTAAAGAAGTTATGAGCAGGGGCTGTCAGACTCTGTGCCATGTTCAGTATGTCTGACATAGTGCTTTGTAAAGCAGACTACCTTGAATTAGAAAAGTGAGGGAAAAGGTAAAAGTATTATCTGAATACAATTGCTAATCCCGCAGGATCCCTGTTTTGCTGCTGGATATTAAAGGTGTTTGACCTACATAGTAAGAGCCCATGTGCCTAGACAAAAGAAAAACTGCACAGAGCTTTCAAGTTACTGAAGTTTATCTGAGTAGGAACAGCTCCTGAAGGAATGACAGAAATGGTTTTTTCCTTCCTCCCTTCTCTGTTTATAGCTCTGACCTGCACTTCTTCAGCACTTCAAACAAAGGCAGAAACTCTGTATTTTCTCTGCCTGGGTTTTGTTATTCTACGTTCCTTGTGTGACAGCAGAGTCTTCTCAGATTGCTCTTATCTGTATTGGCTTGTAGAGATTTTCAACCTCAGAGCCCTAAGATCCCACGCAAAGTCAGAGCAACTATCATAGAATATGTTGGCCTCCCAAGACATAAACAAATCTTCTAGTATTAAAAGGTAATAAAATACAGAAAACGTTAAGATCTTTTGACAGTTTTGTAGTGAATGGCTTTTCTGTGAAGTGTCCTAGATGATGTTCCCCTGATAGGTACGAGATTGAGAAAGTAGTATAATACAGCAATCCCTAAACTTGTTTTTAACAATATAAT
Source organism: Colius striatus (assembly GCF_028858725.1). Classification (NCBI taxonomy): domain Eukaryota; kingdom Metazoa; phylum Chordata; class Aves; order Coliiformes; family Coliidae; genus Colius; species Colius striatus. The sequence goes on along the minus strand of NC_084762.1, from coordinate 72,399,200 downwards.
TTTATCATCATTTCTAGAACAACTTCTCTTAAGTATTAAAAAAGACATAGCCATAAATGTGGCCCTAGCATATTACACACAGCACTGTTTTACAGCATTGATGGGTACACAAAGAGTGAAGGATTTAAATCAGTGGCCAGAATAGATGGAGAAAATGCACCATGGAGCTGATACCTTTCTGTCTTTACTGAGAACCCAGGGTCCCTTTTATACAGATGAGCTCAAAGCTCAAATCATGTAAAGATTGATCTCCTCTGCTCTGATTTTCCTGCTTGCATATTAAGCTGTCATCACTATTCAGGTAGAACCCTGGATTCAGTCTGTTGTTAAGCACCAAAAATCCAGACCGTCGTTCTCTGTAGTTCCTCTGTAGTCAAAGGAAGCAGCTCCAAGGTCATTTCAGTTTACATAAACATTGAATCACCCTCATGAGCTGCCTAGCCCTCCTAAAACCAGAAAGGAAACCTAGGAAGACTATACACACTATACACATATACCTAGCCTGTGGCTGGATGCAGTTTGTCCTCCTACAGACTAAGAGACCACATCTCTACCAGATGCAAGTCTTAACTCCACTCTCCATCCTTCATCCTTCCTTTTGTGCAACTTCCACAAAACATAGCCCATGACATGTACAGTGAAAAACCCGTGGACATCATGCTAGAAAAATGTATCCACACACTATGCAGAATGCTGTGCAGATGATGGAGTGGAGAACATGCCATGGGTACAGGATTCTCTCTGTCACAGAGGGTGGATGGTCCCTATTGCGCTGTGATACCCACTCACATACAGACAAGTCGTCTTAGCTGTCCTGGCCCTACTGTCCTGGCTGCCAGAGCAAAGAGGTGCAAAACCAGAACTGCCTATGGTTGTTTTGCTCTTTAACAAGAGATACAAAGGTTGCACTGACCTTTAACAGAAGCCAACATTCCCTGCAGGAAAAAGTCCTAAGTTGCTCTAAACTATTCATTTCAGTAATTTGCCCAGCAAAGTAGGCAATCACTAACCAGTGGGCTGGTCTGGGCTCCAGTAGTCCCAGCTTGCTGCCTCAGCTGAGGTCTCTGTGCCTGGGCAGACGGGATATCAAAGATGATGCCTGATTACACCAATCAGTGAGATCTCAGGCTTCGTGTTTATCACCAAGGAAATCTCTCCATTGCTGTAATAGCACTGTTATAAAAAGGCACCAGTACTAATTAAGTGTATGGTGCCTATAATTTTAGATCCCCCCCCCCAATATAATCCATGTTCCAATAGTCTAAAACAAGGAGGAAAAACCACCAAACAAGTACATTGTGTGCTTGGGAGAGGGAGGAAAGCAGTAGTCCTTATGACCAATTGGTTTCCTGACATGTGGTGTATATGTGATCTCATACATTTCTGTATAGGTACAGACAAAGAAACATCTTGTATACAAAGGAAATTGTTTCACTTTTCCCAAGTGATTTTCCTTCAGATTTGTTTTAGTTCCCATGTTACCTGAAGCTCAGTCGGCAGAACTACCACCACTTACTTCAGCATACATACTACATAACTGTTGACCCACTTTTAGAAGGAATAATGAGGCGCTCTGTTGTCCCAAGGCTGGAGAGAGGCTTTAATGCCTTGATTTGTTGTCAGGGTTTCAGTCCTTCCAGCTGTGATGAGGAGCTCACTACTTACCTCCTGTTATCTCCCTGCAGCTGCCAGCACTGGAAGCCCTGCAGAAGCTCCCACCAGTCACCATGGTCCAGACACCACAAGAGGCTTTGCGCTGCCCCTGACATCTCCCCACATAGTGTTGATACCTAAGACTTTCCCTTTCCTGTTGCCCCTTGTGAGGGTCTCTGTTGAGCAGGAAAGCTTTATGGAAAAGGGTTGTTGCTTTTTAAGAGTGACTCTGGTGTTAGTGCCTGCATTTTCCTTCCATCCTTCTCCTCTACTCCAAGTGTTACCTGCAAAACAGATTTCTGCAGATACCAGTAAAGCTCTGCTCTCCTTTTCACAGATGTAGCTGCATTAGGATCAGAATAAGGCTCACCAACTTTTTTTTTTTTTTTTTTCAGAGGAGAAATACTTGTATTTCTCCTCCATCATGAAACTTCCTTGAGGAGATTTTGTTATGTTACAAACCAAGTTCTGCTATTTGGCACAGCAAGTAATTATTGTACAGTTACTGATTTTCTGACTCACCCCTTTGCAGATCAGTTCTGCCTCTTCGGATTCATTACAAGCCTCAAGGAGCTGAGCAGAAAAACAGCATGTCCCACCTTCACATGTCAGATAGTAAAGCTTAGTCATGCAGCTTAAAATAAAGTAAGCAAGGGGCAGATGGCAAAAAGGACAAAATGTGGCTTATTTAATCTGCCTGTGTTTGCAAGGAAGTAATTGTCTTCTAGGCTCCAGAAAACAGAGTGCTACCAGAAGACAAACAATGAAGCCTCTCTTTCCAGGGCACATATGACACTATTTGTATAGCTTCAACAGGAGCCTGCAGTTAATTCATGGCTTTCAATAAAATTTACATTCACCATATGTAGAGGATAAAACACCTTTCTTGAATTTGGAAACTGAATTGACCTGCTTCCCCTTCCTCATGTGATCAGTTCACTCAGAGAAACTGTAATCCTCTTTTGAGCCCATACAGTAAAAATGTCTTTAACAAAACAGTCTTTCCAATATAAAACTATTATGTGAAAAAAACAAGACACTAAGTGGTACAATAACTTGAAATACATAATACTGTCAGAAACAATGACTAGGCTTGACAGTTTCCATCAAACTGGTACCAATTTAAAGCTTTTAGTAAGTGCAATCATTATTGTATGCAGAGCTGTTAAGTAGTGAGTCAGAGTAATGTAGCTACATTTTGTTTTGTACTGACGATGCATGAAAGAGTAGCTCAAATACTGGAAGCAGAGTTACTGGTTTGGTATTTAGTTTTGCAAGTATCCTTGAAGTTTTATTCAGTTGCTTTCAATGAATGAGTGTGTACAAAGTAGTTCTGCACAGGGTGAAAGAATCCTTTGCTTGCCTCAAAAGTGGACACATTTTAAATCTACCATGTCATTGGTGAGAGGAGCAGCTCCTGAGCAAAGGAAAAGAGTGTAAGAAATGCTTGTAAGAAAAAGTCATAGCTTCCAAATGCTCTGAAAAGTTTTATCTTTTAGATATTTTTCAGTATGGAGCACTTCCTGAAGATGCTGAAGCCATCAATGTGTTATGTTATGTTTAACATCCTTTGGAGAGACAGGGAAGACCTGGCTAACTCTAGAGGGTGCTGTATGTATTTGTACCTGGTTGATAAATGACAACTGTGAAACATGCATAACTGGAGAAAACAGGAAATATAATGATGCCTACAGATTTATTGTACATCCTCAGATATCCAGACCTGGGCTCCTGTAATTTCTAAGAGTCTATAAAACAGAGAAGGAGATGCAGGGAAGACAGCTGCAATCTTTAGGGGAGGAAGCACTGGCCTTATAAAGAGAGACTTGAGCTGAAATTCTTGTGGAGGAAGTGGCTGCTAAGAGGGTAAGGTACTCCACAGTTCTCCTGGGAGGTGGTGGAGTCACCATACCTGGAGATATTTAAAAGATGTGTAGATGAGATGCTGAGGGACATGGTTTAGTTGTGGGATTGGCAGTATGAGGTTGGTAGTTGGACTTGATGATCTTAAAGGTCTTTTCCAACTAAAACTGTTCTATGAGTCTATGATGTTAAGTATAAAATCATGGAGATGGCAGATGAGGTTAGAGAAGCTCTTTAAACTACCAATTGTGCAGATATTCAGTAATGCTAGTAGGCAATTGGTTTAACATAGAAGGGAGTTCTGGACAAGTTTGGTGAAGCAGATAACTTCAGATCATTTAAAGAGAAGAGGGACAAATTCATGGACCAACAGATATAATAATAAAGAGAATAAGTCAGTGTACACTCTGACATCCCTAATTCAGGGACTACAGTGAATAAATAAAAGGGCCAGGTGTCTCCTGCTGCAGCTGTTGAGGCAGAACACTAATGAGCCTAACGGACCACTGTTTGTGGCCAGTTGGACATTCTTGTTTCCTGGACTCTAGAGGCAGTCCAGGCTTGATGTTACACAGTGCTAGCCATAAATATTGGTATTGGTATATGCAGAATTTTAATCCTGAATCTCACTTAGTTGACATCTAAAGCCTTTACCTGCCTTTGGTTTTGATGTTGAAGTTCATCTAGTGCTTATATATCCCCTTCTGGTCTCGTCTAGAAGCACAAAAATCTTGAAAGTGAAGAAAAGCTCAGCACCACCTTCATTCTTATCCCTCAAGAAGTAGGACTTTTTCTACCTATTTCATTTCTGGAGCTTGGTTTGCTTCCCTGCTTATGTGTGTCTTGAAGAAAGACAGACATAAAAGAAAGAGCAGAGATGTTTACTTACAGGATAAATTCAGAGCTGATAGTCTCAAGAAAATGGAATTGCCTTCATTTCAGTCACCATATTGAGGCCAAGCCTCAGAACAAAGTTTTAAGGAACACTCCTAACTATCCAAACATTCTTAGCATTTTCTTTCTTTGATGTTTTCACCATAGGTCCATGATTGGGGGGCAGTGGGGGGAGGGGAGAGGAAATAAATAGGAAAATTGCCTCAGGATAAAGAAAAAACAAAATAACATCCAAATCGTGAGTGTGTGTGAAGATCTAGTTTCTAGATATTTGTTGTGCTGTTGTTGCCTGATATGTCAAACACTCCCCAGACAGGCAGAGAGATCTCTGAGGCCAGTTGTTTGGAAGTCAGGCATTTCAGACCCATGTCCTTAATTGAATATCCTTCAAAGTGGACGAACTGCCTTTCCACATATGCCAGTGGACTCTGCCATGACTTAGCAGGAGCTTCTGGGTAATGTTGATGCATTTCTGAAAACAATGCTTAAGATAGAGATGATATACCCACTCATTATTATTTCTACAACACTTGCACTAAAATGGGAATCTGCCTAATTTTTTTTGGTGACTGTCATAAACATGCGTTGCACTCCAGAATGGAATTTCCTAACCAAACAGGGTTTTAATATTGATGTCATAACAATTAACAATATTTCCTGTAAAGATTAAAAATAAGAGGTTAAGATTTCAAAACTGCCTAGAAATTTTTCATACTGTAGATGTCAAACCACATAAATGCCTTAAAATCAGAAACTCCTGAGGGTGCAGTGACAAGGATGACTTTCACTGTAGATTTTTCATGTTGGAGCCCACCACACCCATAACGTTAGCACAGGAATCTCTATAGATGGCAGGCAGAAGTGACAATAAAATTCAATAGTGTTGCTCAAAATCCCCTTCCTCTTCACATCTAAAAAATTCTTTTACTTCAGCATTAACAAAACAAAAGTAGCATGTTTAGGAGCTGGTTGAAAGCTAGGGTGGTGAGATAGCAGTGGAGATCTATGCCCTGTTCTGGGAGCCAGGTATCTTCTCTGCAGTGCAGTTTTTCTTTCTAAAGGAGTATTCTTACAAGGGATGTGCTTGATTTTGGTCCAGTCTTAGTTTGGTCTGCCCATTACTCCTGAATGCTTCACCTCCTGGACTAATCTTCCCACCATCTTTCTATCTCTCTGTCTAATACACTAGGCTAATACTTTTGAGGGCATTCTTAACAATAAGAAAATACTGCTGGTGACATGTGGAAATCTGCAAGTTCATTTTAGGTCAAACACATTTACCTGCAGGTTATCTGAATCTTCTCAGAGTCTAGAAATCATCCCAGAAATCTAGTAAAACCAAATGCTGCTATTTTAGCATCTGGCTATAGCAATGAAGTAAACAGAAAGGAATATGCTAAGAGAAGAAGAATGCCATCAACATTTCAAAACCACAAGAAAAATTATGAAAGAGAGTCATGGCTGGGACAGACACTTGGGTCAGTTCTGATTTTGTCAAAACTAGTTTATTACTTCCTTAAAAGGAACACAGCAGAAGTGCAAGTGTGTCTTGTCATGTCCTGCCAGAGCTCTCTGTACTTCACGTCACACACAAATTCTATTTGAAAGCTGATGGTGTTTGCCAGGGTGTTGCAAATAGTTGTTATCCTCCTAGCCAGCAAGTTCCTACAAGTATCACATAATACAGCAGATGCCTGCTATCTAAAGTTAAAGTTATCTTGACTCTTCTGTGTCTTGCCTGTGATTGAAATAATAGTAAAAGAACGGTTCATATGCAAAAACAGAACCAGGGAAGCATTTGGGCTTATCTTTTTTTTTTTAATAGGGAACTGGAGAAAAGGCAAGTTAACCCCTCTGATAAAGAAAAGCGTGTTAATCTCACCTCAGACAGATTTTCAGTAGCTGCTGTCCAACTCCTGCCTTCTAAATTCAGGCACCTCTGCTAGTAGTGCAGTGTCTGATTAGCAAAAGTATTTAGTAAGCTAATGTTCGCTGTCCACAGCAGGAGGCTCACAAAGCTTGGCTGATGAGAAATGAACTGCCTGAAGCTAGCTTTTAATGGCAACTAATTTCCCATATTTGATACTCAGCTCAGCCAACTAATATCTAGCTCAACCGTGAAGAGACAATCACAGTTTCTTTTGAAAATCCTTTAATCTGGGATGCAAACCAGTGTGCTCAAGGCTATAATGAACTTCTGAGATTATGTACTCGCTATTTTAGAAGGAGGTATATTTTCTCCCTCGTTTTTTCTTTTTTGTCTCAGAAAGGCTTAAGAATACATACTTTCATAGTTTTCTGCTTTCGTGCATTTTGCCTAGTACACAGAGATAATCTCCTCCTGAAAGTCATGGGCAAAAAAAGTTTTAAAAGGTCAAGTAAAAAGCTTTCCCTCCAGATAACTCATAGGATGCGGCAGTTTGCAACAGCACATCATAAATAGCTTTTAAATCAATTGATCTTGTTATTCTAAATGTGTTTTAAATATCTAACATGTTATATACTGCACTGGTTTGGGCTTCGACAAATCTCATTACTCTCTGTTACTCTATCTCATTACACAGTGAATTATTAAATAGAACACTTAACCTAATTGTATATTATTGTCATGATACATGCAGACATCCTGAAATGAGTTGTTCCTTTTTGGTCTTCTGACTGATGCCTCAGATTTTTAGTTCTTATTCAATGTTCTTGTTTGTGGTGGATTTGGGATTTTTTTTTTTTTAATGCTTTCTTAAGCAACCTTTAATGTCTGATAAAAGAAAAGTGTGACTTTTTTTCCTGTTTATTTCTAAACTGTTTTCTGAAGATATCAATACACAATGTATAGGTGTGTGTTTGGAAGAGAAATGGTATGTGTGTCTGTGCATATGTACACAGAAACACACAGAGCAACTGATAATGACTTTGGGCCACAAAGACTTTTTTGTTCCTCCTCTAGCAGCGTGCATTGTCTTTCACTTCTGTGGAATTAGTTAAATATGCTTTGAAATCTTTTGATTTTAGATTAGTCTACAAATTTTCATTCCAAAGACATTATTTCCAGGAAAGGAGTCTTCAACTTTTCTATAAACTAGCTGAAAACCCCAGCCTGTACTATGCTGTCTGCCCAGTACAATGTAAGACCACACAGCCTGCTGTCAAGCCTTCAGTGATGGCCCAAGCGTGCATCTGTAAAGCTGTATGAGATAATTGCTGGCTATTTATTTCAGAGAATTATCAGATCGCCAAAGCCAGGAAAGTGCATTCGCTCAGTCTTTTCAAAATACGGTGCAGTCACGGCTGCCTGATTGGAAAAGATGCTTCCTATCATGTACTATACTTTTGAATTAACAGACTGTCACTTGCATATCTGTTTTGGATCAATTCATTATTATTTCAGCAAACTTTCAAAAGAAAATATTTATTTTTCTCAGTCATACTGTGCAAGTCAGGTCAAAAATATTACTTGACATAGGCATAACTTGTAAGAGTTGCTTTGGCTATTTACCAAGCTGTCATGTTTATCTTTTCAGTGGCGTTTCCCATATTGGGAGACATGACAAATGCTATAGACAGTGTTATTGTTGTGGGAGGCAGTTATCCCGTGTTTAATGATGCTAACTATAGATTATTCATTTTTCAGAAATGGCCTATGTGTATGTTGCATTCAAGTAAAACCCTCCAAGATGCATTAACTTGCAATTAATTCATGCCACCTGAATACATCTCTGGGCTGAGAATGCCTGGAGGTGATGGAGTTTCTTAGTGAAGATTCCCCCAGCTCTTTGCTTTGTATGACACCACTGGCTCTTCTGAATGTCCCCCTCTTTTTTCCTGGCCACTGCAGAGGCAATAACCCAGTGTGTCAAGTCCTTCTTACATTTTTTGAGTGTTCTTTTGTGCTAAGCGTTAGATAATGTTACCTTTTCCTGTTGTTGTTTACACCCATACTCCTCCATCTTCATCTATTTCTTTATTTTTAAGTCAAAATGATGGAATTTTAGCTCTGCAGTCAAGACGATCTTCATTTTTCCAAGTCAATGTCAGGCTTAAATACTTTTACTATTCACAACATGTATGTTAGCTATCACAACTGTGTTTGTTGTGAATATTTCACTGTATTTCACAGTGAAAGTGAGACACTCAAACGTGCATCAAATGAGAAAACAAAATACAAATAGTGGTTACCGTCCAAGTCACTGAGCTACTTGTGTTCTTATTTGTCTGTATAAAAGTGAGATTGCTGGATTTCATTACCTATTTTATAGAGTTAAATTAGAAACTGATGTGCCTGACACTAACACTCTTACTAATCACTGACAATTGGTGCTGCTTGACAAGTATCATCTCTAAGTGGATGACTTGGTTTCAAAAAGACTAGGCATAGATATTACCATTTCTACTATCTGGAAAGCATGTAAATTTTTTATCTCAGTCGACATCAAAACAGAATCTTGAAAAAAGGTGGAATGCTTGTGACCAAATGAAATGCCATGAAACCAAAACTGAGAGCCTTAAATCCACATTTTCAATGGATGAGACAAACTTTTTAGTGTACCATTGAATATCTGTGATGCAGCCAAGTGCTTACTTAGTACTTATTGAAATGAGTAGTTTTACAATCCTCTTAATGTCCACAGAAAACCAGTGGTTTTTATCAAGACCAAAATTTGCTAAGAATTCAAGATAGATGTCAATGGTGTTGCAAAAGTATATGTCCTCTACAAATCACTATTTTAAATGATTTCTGAAATGAAAAAAAGGAAGTAGTGCTTGTTTTGATGCTACACATGCTATTGTGTTATACAGGGGGGAAACATTGTGTTTAGAAGATTTTCTGGTTATAAAGACAAGCGTTCAAAAATTATGAGACAGGAGATTAGGAGTTGAGGGATTAGGAGAGAGAGATTAGAAAAATGGATGGCCACCTATGAAACCTTAACCAGAGCCTTTGTGAAACAGCACAGACAGTACTTGCACAGTCACCCGCTATTTTCCCTCGGACTCTTGGAACATTCAGTTGTGGAAGGGAGGATGCAGAAATATTGTGTTACATATGTGTGGGAATAGGCTTATTATGTGCAAGGCCTTGGCTTTCTTAGTGTCCACAGTTAGGATACCCTCAGTGCTGGAGGTAGGATGTCATGAGAAGGGTGATAGTTGCATGGGAAGACAGCTCACAGAAACATTGGAAAACTGGATTGTCTCTCTCATTCCAACATCAAATTCTGGTGTAGTGCTGGGCAGTCACTCTGATCGGTTCTTTCTTGGTTGGCCAATAATTACATGTTACTCCACTTGAAAGTGCTTGACTTCGACTAAGTCTTTTATAGAAAAAAATGTAAGCACTCATAACTGCAGAGAAGTTCTTGAGTGTACACAGCTAAGTTATGCTAAGTACTCTAAAGATTTATTCCTAGACATCATAAAGTGGGCATATAAACTTAATGGGCATTTTTTAAAAAGTATTTTCATCTTAATCTCAGGTTCTTCACTAGTGGAATGAGATAATTATACATCTCTCCATCATCAGGTTGTTATGTAGGTAAATTCATTAAGGTTTTCGAACCAGTTGGGTGCTACAATGATAAGTGTTATGAAGAAGCCTTAGAGTGAAGTGCTGTGTCTGTATTCACTGCCAGGACTGGATATGCCTAGGGCCTTTATTGAATGACAGGACTAGAACCCAAAGTAATCCAGTAAGAGGATGATATTGGATAAAAGGCTCATGACACAAAGGCATACAGGTGAGCCCCATATCCCAGTCAGAGAAGTGAGCCCCTGCTGCTATTTTCTTATGAAACTCAATTCTGAATTATTTTCCAGAGTGAGTGATACTTTGCATACACGAGTGTGTATGAGGCCAGCAACTGAAGTTGTACGTTGGCTATAGGGGCCTAGATGTCTGGGATGTCAGAAAGTGGAGAGGCCAGAGCCCATGGATGCTACCTAGGTATGTATACTAGTATATGATTGCTAGCAAATATCAAGTTGGACTTGACAGCAAGTTGGATAAGACATTTGGAAGTCAGTTCTCCACAGAGTCTACCATCTCTGTGCAAGCAAACAAAGCTAGCTGCAGGCCTTGGGAACCCACCTGTATGAGTGCCAGCAGCTGGAGAGATGGGCAATCCAGGGCCAGTTTTGAGGTCTCCAAGATGATCTCCAGAGTGTCTGGAGCCAGCTACAGCTCCATATGGTGTGTATTCCTATATACAAGCATCTATATTTTCCATTAACAGTCTATTATCCTGACCACCTATAGAGGGGAACAGGAGGAGACTATGGTGCTGTTTGTGAGCACAGTGTTTTGTGTTTGTGTTGGTCCATGTGACTGTGCACAGGTATATATGTTTGTGTGCATATACGTATTGGGAGCACATGCCTCACTGATGGCTGGTAGGGGGGCTACGAATCCGCAGCAACCTCTCCTCTGTCAGGCTGCTGGGCACAACAAACCCAAACAGATGGGTCCTTCTCTGCCAGAAGGTTTCAAACTTGTCTCCTAAACAACTAAGGAATGCTGCTCAGGGATACTAGATTTGCTTCCAGGATATAAGGGATTATGGCCTAATGGTTACAGATCCATGTGTATCTCTTCCTCTGAATCTGTCTCCTCTTGTACCCTCACCTGCTGTATAATCATTTCTCTTGGGAATGCTAGGCAGCACTCAGCAGCTATGTTTCAATAACATACACTACACAAACCACAAAACACTACTGCACGGCTTCTTCCTTTTGTGACAACCTGTTCATATCATTCCTTTTCCTTCAGTAGTGTTGTTTACATTTTTTCCCCTCCTGAAGGTTTTGCTGGGAGGATATTTGGTTGAAAGGAAAGGCTGATGCTAGGTTATCTTCCTTAGGCTAGACAGCAAAATTTTCAAATGACTTCCATGTTCCTGAGCAGAAAGACTTCTTCAGACACTGATATGTTTACTGTTTCCCAAGACAGCAACATTGTCAGCTTGAAGAAGTATGTTGCCTCTGCAGGGTTGTAGCAGAGTACTTTGAGGATGGGTGGAGGAGGCCAGACGGACCTACAGGTTCCCAATTTCAAGATAGAAATAGAATATAAAGGAATGTCTCATCAACTTAATAATAATACATCAGGCCCAGCTTATGAGGCTTATATTTCCTGTAGAGTCTGGGACTGGTGTTTCAGTGTCTGTTATCTGCAGTTTGCTAGTTCCCTCTCAGATCTCATCTTCCTTCAAAACACACAGGGGATATCTATACATATTTTCACTAGCTGTGTTTCAATCTGATTTTTCTGTACTTACCTCGTGATTCAAGAGATCAATGATTTGTTAGTGTAGATGTATCAAAACTGATGTCTTCAACTCTCTGATCCTGTCATGGTTGGTCCTTGATGTTTAGTTGGAGGATTAGACTCTCCTCATGTCACTCAGACTTCTTCCAGAAGATCTTAAAAATTGAGCTAATTGAACTGTTTACTGTGTAGAAACTATTTACTACAAGGAACAAAACCAGGCTTTTCATTGTAACCCAATTTTTAGAGGAAACCATCCAATTTAAAATTAGATGAAAGTTAGTTGATAAAAAATCTCCTAACAGGCGCTTTGCCATATTCTGTTGTTAATTTTTCCTTCACAAATTGTCTGTTCCCAGAATTGCAAAACTCTGTGGTTTACTGTAAACATATTACTGCTAAGAACTGAAGACAGGCATCTTTTTTTCTTCTTTTTTTTTTTTTTTAAGTAGAAGCAGTGCAGCTGTTGATCAATTTTCTGACATGAAGGATGGTGATGTCATGACCTGGCAGGAGCAAACACTGACCGCAGGAGACAGAAGAGGAGTAGAGCCAGACAAGGAAATAACCCGCCGGTATTACAGTGTTCAGACAAAAACAAACAAACAAACAAAAGCAAGGAGGCAAAAAGGCACTATTAAAGAAAACAAGGAGATATGAGGAGAAGGTGACTCTGGACTTTAAAATCCTGCAGTTGAGAACTGAAATCTCATACACATCAAATTTCTATTATCCTTTTCTCTCTTTCTCATATGGAGAATATGCTTTTGTTCTTTGCTTCAGCAGGTGTTTTTCAGAATGTAAGATGATTTGACTCAGATTAGTTAGCAAGGGGCAAACTTTGGCTGGTGTAAATGGGTCTCACTTCACACTGGCTGAGAAGCTACTCCAATACTCTCTGTTCTCTGTATATGAAACAGAACTACTGAAACATGTCAACTGCTTGGCGCTTATCACAGTGCTCTTGGTTGAGCTCTCTTCATCTTCTGCTTTTGTATCATGTTGCTTTGTAACGTTTTCTTGCAGTTTTGTCAGAGAGGTAACTACATTTCATTGATGGTGTACATGCAACCTGTAGTCTTTGTAAAATAAAGAAGCAAACTGTCATTTATACTACAAATGCCCAGAACTAATTCCAGGAAAGAATAATCTTTCAAAGCAGGAACACTACATGGATGTCAGATTGTCAGCTACTGACAATTTCTTTCTAAACTGACTTGGCATCAGTACTGATATCTTTGCCCTTTCCCTAGATACGTGAATGCCACCACACAGAACTATGTGTTCACTATTGCTAGATGCAGCAAAAATGTATCTTCAGCCCTGCAGGAGGATGTTGTAATATTGTGTTGGGCTGGTGAAGAGGAATTTTACTAAACTGTTGATAATTTTACTTTCATTTTTAATTTTCTCTTCCTTCTCAGCTATGAAAAATTGACTGTCTCTCAGTCCTCAGAAAACAGCGCTGAATTCTCTAACACCAAATTGCATTGCTATAGCTTCACTGGTTTCAAAATAGATACTCCCGATTTACTGGCCTTCAATGAGAGTATGGTTGAGGCCATAGTGCTGTATGTATTTAATATTAAATGTCTGTGCTATAGTATTACAAAGATAGTTTTCTAATCTCTGTGTCTTCTAAATAATTAATCTAGAAGTCTGTATGTCCTCGCTTCAGTAGTACCACTCCACTGGTGTTGATCATTATTTGTGATTTAGTGTTAACTTTGTTTTTCAGTCAAATAAAAACATGTATTTTGTGTGCACCCAAGTCAGATGTTTCTGGAAGAATAGGGCCTTTGATAACACTGAGGGAAAAATTTAATTGTACCCCCACCCCCACGTCATTTACATAACTCAGATTGATGAGATAGGAAGGAAAGTGTTTACAATGCAAGAAGATAGGAATTTGGGGATTTAAATAGGAAGCAAATCGAAATGAGCTGTCTGAGGTAATTATGAAACACATACTTCATATGTTTTCATTAGATATTGCTATTATACTACACACGGCAAAGGAGTTTGATTAAACTACAGCTCAGTATAAAAATTTATGCATAAATTACCCAGAAATCAGTTAGTTCATTATCTTTCAGGAACTCAGCAGGGGACTGAGCAAAAGTTTAGTGCATTGGGATAAATAATTTGAACAAGAACAAAACCTGTGTCTGGCAGGAAGAAAAGACATGGGCAAGGTCTGTAGGATGGAGCATAACAAGGAATTAAATTAAAAGCCCCAGGCAAGGAGAACAGCAGGGAGAGCAGTGAGTGGGTGATCTCCTTCTGCAGCACCAGGAAGCAGAGGGCACAGGTAGTGTTTGCTCCCTCTTAGCTCCCTTGGGACCACAGTAACGCCTGGAGAAGGGACATTTCTCTCCTGCAGCCACATCTGCAGTGCAGGCACTAGCTTTAGCCTTTTTGTTGGGAAAGAGTACCTCAGCCTGGTTTCATCACTGGAAAGGAGTTCAGCAAATAGTAAGGAGCCAAATGACTTTCTGATATAGCTTCCAACCTCTGGAATACATTTTGGTTTTGGTTTTTTTTATGAGAAGGAAAAAATTTTCTTAGATGTGCTCCTCCCTTACCTTTGGCAATATATTCATTTTCAGAAACACTGTGTATGCGACCATCTACTATAGATCTCAGGAAGCATCATAGCTGAAATCCACCATCAGGCTGCCCTTGGCTTTGAGACAGCTTTAGACCACTGAATGTTGCTGCGAAGGAATCACTGGATGAAAGGTGATGCTGCCAGGACATCTGTGACAAATAGTCAGAGCATGATCTCCTCAGACCCTCCTAGCACTGAAATCTGTGCTAAATATTTCTTTTCATTTGGTCATTATTTTTTGGGTCTGACTACCATTTGATGAGACAAATGTTCACGAGAACGTAGTAACAACCATTAGCTCAGAGAAGCCATCACAAAATGCTTTACATTAAGCTTTCTGTCAATCTAAAAGGTCTGTGAATTCACTCCAGGTCTGTACATCAACATTTGATTGAAGAAACCAAAGCTCTCATGAGTACATATATTTTCCCTTTCAGCTTCATAGAAGCAGGCTAGACTACATATCTCCAGCTTCTGCTGTAATATTTTTGTTCCTAACAAGGATACAGGTTTAGTATCCGTGTTCAGGACTTACAGTATGATCTCATTGAAATGCTTCTCAAGGATGTCTCTCTCAAGGCTAGTCATACTTTTCTGCATTTTCATTAGTAACTGACACAAACACACACTAAGCATTTAACTTTTAGCTCTCTTTAGCCTTTTTCCCCCCTCTTCTAGTCCTGCTGAGGATGCTTGTTCCCTTTCATTCCTTCATGTCTTTAAATTTCTTTATAATCAATTACAAGACACTGATATGTCTATCTTGTTCACTGTAGTATATCAGCACCAGCTTCAACTATAATCCACTCTACCTTGTTATTGACTATCTCTCTCTAAATTTGGTATCATCATCAAATACCACTGCCCGACTAAACAATCTTTTTAATAAATGAACACATCAAACCTCAGTCCTAATAATAAAGCTTTTGACTCCTATAATCCCCCTTCCCAATAATTCACTCTGAAATCCAATATTTTTTCTACTTTCCCTGCTAGAATAATCTACTACATCAATCAGTTTTTCAGAGAACTGGGTTACAAACACTGTTCCTTTTTCACCATGATCTCCTGTCAGCAGATGCCATGTGGTAAGCTTGTTAACTCTTTCAGAAGTTTGACTGGTGTTCATAGATTTATACATTTTCACACCAGAAGCGACGTCTTGCTTGACACTCAATATGACCTGAGCTACAGCTTTATCCAGCCATTCTTAGGTCTGGCTACTTCACCTACTGCTTCTGAGGTGCAGATTACCCCTTGCCGTGTTACAGCGTGCCTCTTAGGAAGACTTCCAGTGTTGAATTAAGTGATAAGAGTCCTCAGCCACTGGTCATTTATTTTTTGGTGATTAATTACCATTCCTGTGAAAAATATACAGAATCACAGAATCACAGAATAGTAGAGGTTGAGATGGACCTCTAGAGATTATCCAGTCTAACCCATGCATTTTAATACAGTTTTAATTTGACTGATGTCAGCCTCCAACCACTGCATTCTGTGAGATTTCTATGTGCAGGATGAAACAACTTAATGCCTTCAGATTTTTTCCCTGCAGAAGGAGTATGGAAAGTTAATTCAAAGCTTTTGAACGGGCTATTCACTCTCTCCCTCCCTCCCTCATTCCAATGAATGGCCTCTGCTTCTCACAGCATCCTTGTGCCTGCAGTCTAAGCCCTCTCCAGTCTTCTGCTGTTCCCTGTAGCTGGAGTAAATGGAAACAGTGTATTTCAGTAATGCTCTTGCTCCTACTGACTCCATAGGTAAATTCATATCCATAACTCTGCATTCTACTCCCTATTCATCCATGAATGGTTCATATCAGGTCTTTTGGCCATGACATCCTGCTGGGAGGTTTGCAGTCTACTGCCTTTATTGAGTTTATGATGCTTGCTGTAACTGAAACAAGAACTGTCACTATAGCTTTCACTTGCAAGTTTTCCCCAATATTTTCTCCGACAGCACTTTCATCCAATGTTATCTTCACCTGATTACTTTTCCCAGTGTTGTTTTGAATAAAAGGGATGGTTTCTTGTTGTCAGATCAAATCCCTTCCTAAAAGTACAGGCATTAAATATGATACCTTCTATTTCATTAAATTTTTTTTTCCTTCATATTTTAAAGAGCTTTTTAATGCAGTACTTTTGCAAATCTATCTGCATTTATCTTTCTCTCTTTTTTCTGAATAGGGCATGGGTCTTTGATGCTGACAATTAATTTAAGCCTTCTCATGTCCTCCTTTCTTTGGCATCATCTTGCATATGGCCTTTATTTATTATGGAATATTTTCTTCTCCTCATTGAAAATAAATATCTTATTATTTCTCCATCACATTTTGTGAACACAGGAGTAACTAATTCGTTTTAGCTTTTTAGAGTGTCAACCCTTTCACTAATATATTACCCTTCTATCTCCCATCCCACCTCTTGTACTGTCTCTTGTTCCTTTATGTATATGAAAGATGTCCTCCCATTTATCTTACCTCTCACTCACACTTCTTTTCATTCTTCACCTTGCCTTTTCTTATCATTTTTCTACAGTCTCACAATCGTTTCTACAATCTTCCTACTCCTCCCCTGTATTGATGCTTTATACTTGGTGCTAACCTTTCTCTCATTCCTGATTACTTTTTGTACTTTCATTTGTCCCACAGTGAGCATGAATTGATAAAAGCTTTGTGCTTGCTTGTTGCAATGGTGTTTAAGGCTGTGGATATATCAATGCACCTGCCTATAGAGAATCTCTGAATATTTGCTGTTTTTTTCCCCATGTTCATTTCTGTGCCATTGCTTATTTTTTCAAATCTCAGCAAGATGACTCCTCTGCATAAGCTGTCCAGAGCTGAGTCATGAGTGGCCCTCTTTTACTTTTATTCATGGGAAACTGGGTTGTTTTGGTCGGGAGGACAAACTTAGCCTGAAATTGTGAATAAAAAAGGGGCAGAGTACTGACAAACTTTTCACTGGGGCCAGTTGAAACATGGAGGGGAAGCATAAGATCTCTCTGTTGTTCGGTCTTCACCTTGAGAACAACCTTTTCTTATAAATGAGTAGGATGGTGGCAATGCGGTTATTCTGATGCTGGAGACTCCTGAGGACATCAGGAACATCCTTGTATGCCAAGGACACATGGGAAAGACACTGCTAAACTCACCACCATCACCAATGCCTCTGACTGTGTCTTTGTTCTCATTTACCCCTTCCTGCTGAAAGTTCATACCTTCCCTAAACATATAATGGGTATGTCAAGAAGTGAGACTATCAATCTGCTGGAAACAGTGAAAAAAACTTCCATTCTGTTGGATGAGGATAAGCCTTATTTCCAAGTAGCAAAATGGATCAAGTTCTTCAAGAGCAGCACAGCACTGCCTCTGGGCTGCAAGACATCTGCTGCCCTAGGAACAACACAATTATGCCACACCATAGAGCTTGTAGGGTCTTCAAACCAATGGAGCCAGGTGGTAGCTCCATGGAGAGGTACTGCTGGGTGCAAACTAACAGAATGTGCTGGACTGCTTTTGGTTGGGATGAGAGCATTAAGTTTGCATCTTCAAGGACTGATTTGAACCTTTTGGGTCGGGAAGAAACCTGTCCATGGATGACTCTTACTTCTTCTAATACGTATGTCTGGAAGGCCATGGGGTACAACAGTCTCAGGATCCCAACTACAATTTACTAAATGTGCTGCCATGGTTTCCTTTTGGTCCAACCTAGCATCAGAATGGGCCAGGGGTATATCAACCTTTTATTTTTCCTTCAGTGTGAAAACACAACAGAAATGTTATGCTTAGACTTCCATGAAATTGGGTCCCTGTTTGCCAATTTTTCAGGTGGTTTGCCTCACCCCAGCTATTTATCCTTGTACCAGCCTCTGCCCACAGACACAGTTGCTGCTGCACTGTGCATTGCACACACAACATTCCCCCACAGCTGACTGCAGGATTTACACACACCTGGAAAACAATAGGAGGTTTCTTCCACCCGTGAGTTCTTTTTTTCCTGTGTTGCTTGTTAATAACAATTTGCAAGTCCCTTTGTACCTTCTGATTATAACCTAACCTGCGCGATTTAGATTTTGTGGATTAATTAAATTTTGTGTATTACTTTTCCCTTAAACTTTGTAGGCATGTATATTCATGAAAAGAACAGAGGGGAAAAAATTCCCAGAAATTACCACAAGAAAAAACCCTGCTAAAAGCAATAAGTTTGCTGACAGATGGCAGAATCAGTTGAAAATCGAGTACCATATTTACTAAGTCTAACCCATTTAGTAAGCCAGAAAAGTGTTATCTAATTCTATCCCCTGTGTGTTTGTGTTTTGGAATAAACAGATGCCTAATGAGGAATGTGTCTAGTATGGTTTTTGAAGAACCTGGATGGATCCTGGTTCTGATTCAATACATGAATTTGACAAAGAGGATAACACATGCAGCAAACTCTATTGTTTTGGCTTTGAAAACTGCAAATACTCCAACACTAGCTAATGGACAATAAGGAGTTTTTTAGAAAGTGCCAGAACAGGGCACAAATCAGAAAAAAACAGAAGTGTTGAATGACTTAACCTGCATTTTACATTTCCTGTTCTATTTATATAACACCCAAAAATGCACTGAAGGAAAGGGCAAACATACTTGAATCACTTGCAGGCTTGACAGCTACCACAATCAATTCCTGTATGTTTTGCACCAGGTTTTATAAAATAATAGAGACTGGCTTAGAAAGACATATGCTTGTGTACTTTGTGACAGATCTGGGTGAGAATCAAAAATTGAATAAACAGAGAAGGGTAATGTGAGCAACGAAGGCTTTAGGGAAGATGAGCCTCTTGTGGGCCGTACTTGGCCAGTAAGGCAATTGCACGTGCAATGCCTCTACAGAGTAAAGAGAGATTCCTCAAGGGCACTGTCCTAACGTTGCCAGGACGTCTTCAAAAATCCCACCCTTAATTGGAGCCTTTGGGAAGTTTACCAAAGAAAATAAGTCCCCCTTGAAGTCCATAACAAAACACAGAGCAAGATTTTTCTCATGTTACAGAAGACTTTTAAAATATGTCCTCTTTTTCTGATTCTTTGAGGTATGTGTGAAATGAATAAAGAATAGGATCTGATCTTCTGTAAATTAAATTAAATAAGACAGATTATTTAATAGCAAAGAGATCTGTTATTGATTTTCCACAGTATTTAAAAATACAGTGATGGGTGACAGGTTTGAGTAAACTGACACTTGCTCGTTCCCACTTGTTAAAGTTGCTCAAGAGCTACTAAAGGCATTTTGCTCGATTTATATTGTATTTTCAATTACGTGAAACTGGTCAGCAGTAAGTGATTTTCATTCTGGAATTATAAAATGTGTTTCTCAAAATACTATTAAGAGTCAATGGTCAAAGCAGTGAACTGAATGCCAGGACACTCAGCCCCATGCCCATCATTTACTGTCTGAGCTCTGTGAACAAAAGTGAGCAATTTCTCTTCTCTTTTTCTATATTCTTCTGTCCACCCTGGAGGTGTACATGGAAATCTGACTCTAAACTCACATCTGCATTATTCTAATGTGACCAGTTTTCTAATTTTGTCACAGGAATATCTAAGATATGAGTGAAGTCAGCATATTATCCTCTCATTACTGCAGGAAATGCCAACTTGCCCATCAAAGGAAAGCAGACACTGGTGGTGATAATAGAGTATTTTAACATGTGGAGATATATGTGGCTCTTAAATATTAATAGCAAGAATTGCCTTTCACCTCTGTCTAGGCAATATCTGAAGATGGTTTTCTGTTCACATTTTAGCAAAAGCAAGTTTTGATGTGGAACCTGAGGGAAAAGAAAAGTGCCAGCACTATGGATTTCTTCTAAAGGCTTATCTGCCCGTCAAAGGTAGCACAGGCAAAATGCTTGTGGGAAAGATTTTTACTCTGTCCTTGGTTTAAAAATGCAATATAAGTATAAATTTGTTTTGTTTCTGGTTTTGTGTGAAAGGAGGGAAATGGGAAAGATTCTGGATCCCGATTTTAAAGTTTCACATTTTACTTTGCCCTTTCTTGGCTCTACTTTGTCACATTTCCAAGGCATTAAAACAGAGACTCAGGGGCCTCGCTAGACATAATGGTATAAAGTTTCTAGTGCAGTAAGCTGTAACACTCTATATGCTCTGGAAAGTTTGCTTTCAGCCTTTTAATAAGTGAAGACGCAACATAATGCTCCTGATAATTTTCAGCACGGACAGATGGTATATGAACAGCCTGGTGGGAGGAGAACCAGCCCAGCTTAGGGTAACAATGTTCGACTAGCTATCAGGGAGGAAACAGACTTCCTCTGCCATTGCCCAGTGCCAAGGAGCTTGTTTTATCTCCTGCTCACCACACTGATCATACTTTGCTTTCTTCTGTTTTATAGGCATTGGCTTTATGCAGAAAGTGCAGTTCCTTTCTACTGCCAAAACGAAACAGTATTTTAGATTATAAGTAGGCTAGAAGTCATTTGCAATTAATTCTGCTCCAAAACTCCTGTAGCTGGAAATGCAGATTACACCAATTTGCTGTGAGTTGTTGTAAGGTGAAGAAGCCACTCACTACTACTATTCCACACTGAATTTTCTGACTCGTGCTCTGAGGTTGGAGCTGGCTGGGGCAGTAGCTCCAACAATGAAGCAGGCCACATTAGCAGGAATAGGGGTGGATTCAATACCGCTTTGGGAAGCTTCCTGGGTACAGTCATATCCTAATTAGATTTTCAGATGCTATACACGTGGATCTGTCAGTGCTATTCTCTCTGCAAGAGAATTCAGTAGCAGTGGCAGCAGGCATAGTCACTCTGGAGACAGACAGCATACCACGATGGCTAAGCACATTACTTTTGTAAATCTACTTCTGAAAATGTCATTTGCCTTCTTTCAGTCAGCCCATTTTGCCAAACCCGAAGCACTTTCTAATCCTTGGAAGAAAGTGCTAGTAATATATTTCTTCATTGTTCCCCATTCTCTACCTGAATGTGTTAGTTGCATAGGGCAAAGTATTTTTCTGTGCTGAACATAGACAGAAAAACCCTGCCATGTTCTATCTCTGGACAGATGCCTCAGTTAAGCCCAACAGTGAGATGGTTAACAGATCAAAGAGATTGCTAGTTATGGGAAGTTGGATTGAAGACATGCATTTATTTCTACTTCTGAGTCTTGGGGGCTAGCAGAGGCAAAAAGGGTGTTTCTCTCTAGCCTGTGACTCTTCTATGAGCAGGTAAGAAAAAGTAAAAGAAATTAAAAGGGACTGCAACTGTCTTTAAAACATCTGATTCCTTTATTGTTTTAGTGTGATTTTCTTGCCTCTGCTCTTTTTATTTTTTTTCTTTTTAATTACATCTGAATTCAAGACTACCAAAAATAGTACTAAGCAGTTACTGTAAATCTCTGTTTTTTAATCTCAGGGTGGACAGGAGCTCTTCATTTCATACATTATTGACCATGCAATAGAATGGTGATTCCACAAAGTGAGCAGAAGCTTTAAAAAGTTAATGAGGAGGGACAGAACAGGGTTGTTGTTGTTGTTGTTACTTTTTAATGTTATGCAGCATTTAGGACTGGGCAGCTGGGCATGCTGGATGCTGGCTGCCACTGCTGTCGTTTTTATTGCACTGTACTGCTGACAAAAGATGTTATCCCTTATGGGCTCTGCCCTGCAGCCATGGCGCCTACAGGAGAGCGGGTGCTGCACCCACTGTCTTCTCTGCACCTTGCCAGAAGATTAGGAAACATACATGCTTCATCCACAAAGCATGGTGAAAGGACACAGCACATCTGAAGAGAAACACTCAACTCAGGAAAAAAAAAAGAAAATGTAATATATTTTTGATTTCCTAAGGAGTGATGCATCCACCTTCCCTAAAGACATCCTCTGAATAAGCTTAGTATGTCCTCTGGCTAACATCTGTAGTAAGCTTACCTCAAAGACACAAATACCAGGAGGGTTATTACAGTGAGTACGTTTGGATATATTATTTTACATGGAACTACCATCTGTTTTGTACTGTAGCACATATCTGAGTGCTCCAGCAGCAGTGGCAAATTCCTCTGTCAGGACACTTGGAAGCATATGGGGCCAGCCAATATGGTGCCGGTCCTGTGCAATATCATGGGGCTGAGAATATGCTGACATATTCTGGGCTGAATCCTCTCATATACTGCTGTTATCTTTACAGAGCTCAATAGACTTCAGCTGAACAAGTCCATATTTATACAAACACGAGGTCAACATCTCATCCAAAGATTACTTAGGTCTTAAACATTTTAATCTACAATCAAAATAATGCAGAAATTCCTTCTCATGAGAGTACCTCGTCCTTGTGAAACATTTGGCTCTCTGTCTAAATGAGAAATGCTGAAAATATGGCTCTTTGTACGACATTTTGGTGTCTTTGGTGCCTCAGCAGTAGGACAGTCAATCACCTGTCAGGAAGGACACAGGTAGTGCTGAGGGATGGTAATACTGGAGGAGTGAGGTGGTTCTGCCCTATCACCAGCTTCATAGTGCAAACTCTTTCGGGATATCTTGTTGGGGATCAGCGCCATGGCTGGGAATGGGTCTCCCAGTCCCTAAAGGGAGTTTGACCATTCACTTGTTTGCAGGGAGGAATTGAACATAATGGGTTTTTTTCCTCTTGCATTTTGTAGACATTCTAGTAAAGGAAATCCCTGTGAGTGCCTGGGCACTGCTGATGCGGGAGCCTGGAGGCCTGGATGAAAGAAAAATGCTGTGGAAGGAAGGAGGTTCATGAGCCATGTAATATGGGGGGATTAACATGAAGAACAGCACCTAGTTACTGAACACAATAACAGCAAAAAAAATTAGTAGGCAAAACTTAGGGTTTGTTTAGGCTGCTTATGAGGTCAGACTTTCAAAACTACAAACAAAAATGCGCACAGACACACACACACATTTACACATAAATATATGTACACACTCTTAAGTGTATATTAGGAATTCAATAAGATTTTGTGCATCCAGAATTTCTAAGGTTATATCTGCTGACTGTGTATCATTATTGATGATAGATATGTTGACATTGATTATTTTTTAAAATGTCTCTGTCTCACCTGTCTTTTCAATGTAGCTATTTTTATGTACATTCTTTTTTTATTAGATCTTACAAATTGCTGCTGCCTAAAAGAATTTCCTCCCCAACCCTTCCAACCTGATCCTCAAATTGTGGGAGGGAATCAAAGGAATGATGTTCACTGCTGTTTGACTTTGAATCACTGGAAAATGTTTTATGTAACTCATTTTCTTCCACACAATTAGATTCTAAGGACATAGGGACTAGGGTTTTTTTTTTTTTTTCAATTCAAAGGTCTCAGTAAGCAAAGCATAATGTATTCTGCCCAAACTGTGAGAACAGAGCAATACAGAATAATTTACTTCACTAATGCCAAATTAAAATTCATAACACAATTCTTTAATTACCATCTGAATCCAATTCTCAAAGAAGTTTGCCCTAATTGCATTGTTGATATGCATGGATGCAAATAAGATGTTGACTGTTTCCCTTGTAGCAAATGACTCTGTTTCTAATATGCACATATCTAGCAACATGGGGCCAAATTCATCCCTGGTAAAAAGCCATTAGAGTCAGCAGAGTTATACCACAGATGAATCCGAACCACTCTTCTCAGAAAAGCTGATCTAGTTATCAGACACTAAAAATCGCCCCTCCAGTGCCTACGGACAAACACACTGTCCCTGTTTTCCTTGAGCAAGACAATGAAAAGTTCCCAGAACCACCCCCAGCGAGCTGAGAAGACAAAAGTGTGAAACGGGCATGTGTGGAACAACACAACGTCTGCCCGAAGGTAGCGGGGACATATAAGCCCAGATGTTCTTTGCTTTTGTGACAGCGCTGAATAGGGAACCTATTCTTTGCCCACAAGCACAGGTGTTTTGGGGAACGAGAGGGATAGCATCGGATTGGAGATGCAGGAAATTAAATAATATTCATCAAAGGAGGGAGCAAATAGCATGGGTAGCATTGGGGCATTTTCTGTTAACTGCTGCACACTTCTCTCAGATGAGCTAATTAAATGGAAGCACTTTGAAACATTCCCCTAGTTCAAGAAAGAAATAGATTTAAAAGTCCTTTTCTGATAACTATCTGGGCACTAAAATTACATCATTTTTCCTTTTCCATTGAGGAGAGGAACCCAAAACTCTCACCTCTTAGTTTTCTGGAAGCTGTGGTTATGTTCACCTTCATTTATAACAGATTTGAATGCATTTCTGCTAAATATATGCTAAAGAAATAATTTTCTCAAATAAAAGCCACTGATTCTTGTCATTCTCATCATTCTCATAACCCAATAGTATGCAATAAATAGCAGTATAAATGCCTTTTCTGTAGCACCAGAGACATGTCCAAAAGACAGCAGTGTTATATTGCAGTTAGAGCAGGAGGTGGACAATACCAAAGGAGCATTTTGCTGAATGTGTTTTTATTTCATTTTTGACAGCTATATAAGATGAGCTGAAGTCCTCTTGCTCACTTTCATTAGAGATTCTGGTCTAAGAGAAATAATATTAATAATGTGTTCAGTTGCTTGACTGAACCATGTTTTTCTAAAGGAGATCTACAAAGATGAGGAAATGGGCTTGTTGCCCTTCTTTCTTCTTTATGATGTTTAAAATAAGGCCTGAAATGTTTGCATTTTTTGTTTATTACGCCAGAAATTCATTCTTGGTCTACTGTGGGAAAGTCTGAATGCAGTTAGAGAGTGAGTGGTTTGAAATATTAGAAATACCTACATAAATAAAAGTCCATCAAGAGGCGAATTGTTACTATTCAGATAGTTTAAAAGTCTAAATCTAGTTAATATCTGTGTATCTCAAAGGCCTGGATGGGGTAATTAAAACTCTCCTAAGTGCTCTAAAGATCCTCTGCAGTTGTGACACTTGCATGACCAGAAGGAAGGCACTTGCTTCTCACTGTGGCCAAAGCCAAGTTGCCAACTTGGACCTCTGTAAAGTTTGCAAGTCTCTGGCTCTAGTTCACCCGTGTTCACAACTAAGATACTTGACATTTGAGTGTTCAGCTTACAGAAAGAGACATTCAGTGAACATGTACATGCTGGAGATTTCACAAATTACAGATTGATAGTAAAAGATTGGTTTAGGTGATTTTTTTAACCAATAAGAGCACCCAGTTCTCAATTTCAGTGACTAGCCGGACTACAACTAGGCATCACTGATTTCAGCTCCTTAGTAGGTTTAGTAAGGTAAAATGGACAACTACTCAACCAGCAATATATCTGACACTTCAAAAAGGCTGATTTCACAAAGTTAAAGATAATATTGTGTGAAACTGACAATGGACAAAAAGTAATATGAAAATCAAGAGTTTTTCCATAGGAGCTTGTCAGAGGAGCAGAAAGTTAGGTATTTACCGATCAAGAAAGATGACAACTTTATCTAAAATCCATCTGATAAAGAGAAAGCAGGAACTGGAGGGTTTTTAAAAATCAAAATCAATACTTAATAAGTATAAAGGAAGGAAATAGTATAGATTAGAAATTTTGAAGTCTATAAATTTAATAAAGGAGGCAAAGACAGGGATAATTTTTATTTAGCAAGGCTAAGGACATAATTTTTATGTGGCTAGTGTCATGTTATCATCCTTATAAACAACGTAGAGCACCAGAATGTAAAGACTGATACAAAATTTAAATCAGTAGTGTTACTGGATAGTGACGACCAGGTCCCACTAGTGTTTTTTAATGGCCAACAGGTCTCTCTGTTTAGAACCACTGCTGTTCATCACTAAAAGCTCTCATTCTTTAAGGTAGAGTTTAATTGACAATACACAAACATTTTACAGAGATTGTGTCTTGAGTAGGGTTTTAACTGAAAAATTAATCTCATGAGAAAACAATTGCAAAGGTCCCAAAGATCTTGAGACGTCATATATTGATAAGTTATTACGTTAGGGGTCATTTTACCCTGTCCTATGTTGTTTGGATAATTCATAAATAATCTAGGAGTAAATACAAAATGAATGCAAACACAGTTAAAATTGCTCTTAATCTGAATTATTTGAATTATTTGAAGTTCAGTTCTCATTTTATACTCGTGAAATGATTGCTGGCAATGTTTCCAGATAATGGAAAAGCAGACAGAAAACTACACACTAACAAGGGCAAGAAAGTCAGACAGTGATACATGCAGCTTGGCAAACTGGTCAAGTCAAAGAAAATGTATTTTAATACAGACAAATACAGAGAGATGAACAGGGAATAAGAATGGTGGCAGACTTTCACAGCAGCATATCTGGCAAGTGATGGCTCCAAAAGTAGTAGTAATCTTAGGGATAAACAGTTCAAAGTGAGCTCTATACCCCAAGCTGTTGCAAAATAAGATATGTAATCACTGAATCACAAAGAAGAACGAGGCTACAGCAATGGCCTTTATGACAGACAGGTGTCTATGTTTCAAAATAAGATGTTGAAAGAATCAAATGGGAATAAAATATATTTGTATGTGTATGTATATGCATACACACATATTTCCCAAGCTAGCAAGAAAATGCTTTGCATTTGCAACCTTCAGGAAATCTAAATTTTCTGTGGAGAAAGAGACTGAAAGGTTAATGAGTGCTCTAAATTCACCTTAGGCTGAGACTATATTGGATGCTAATGGGCTCTTCAGGAAGGAATCTGGGGTCTCTAAACCAAAAGAAGAAAAAAAAATAAGGTAAAAATTATCACTGTCATAAGCTGCAAACTGAATTTTCCCCATTTTGATATATTTTCAGTCATTATCACTGTTCAGGGAAACTTCTAAGAAAAGTGATGCTGTGCTGTAATCCCAGCTAAATTATTCAAGTTAGAAAAGCTGCAACTAGGCATGGGGCAGGGGAAGCAAAGGGAGTCAAGCCAGGGTGACTGTTAGGCTTTGATCAGAGACTGTGACAGGTGAGAGGAGTTCAGTGGAAGTTACTTACTCCTCTGGCGTAAAGTATTGGCCTACAGATGAAGGACAAAAAGTGGGAACAATAAGGCCGTTACCACCATTAACACAGATAAATGCAGTGTGTGCAATTTGCCTTATGTGGTGCAGTTGGGACTGCAGGGCCCCTACTTGTATGCCACTGATCAGGCCCCACTGACCCACCTAAGAATGGAACAAGAGTTCATAAAAATGTGGACAGTAGGTTACTCCTGTCATTGATCTGAAACCAGCTGCATTAAAAGGGGGAGGCATGGTCACTTAGCCTCCACATATACGTAAGGGAAAAGGAACCATTCTCCCCAGTTGTGAGAAAATTCTGACTGTGGAAAACAGTGCTGCCTGTAATGACAGGTAGTCTTACACACAGGCAAAGAGGAGGCAAGAGGAGACTTACATAGGATGAGTGCTAAAATAAAATTTCAGACAGTGAGCATGTGTCATGTTCAGAGTAGAGTCTGTAATGCACTCCCACAGACGTTCCCAGATGCGCTGGGGTGAGGGCACCACACGATCCAAAGAGGAGTATAACCAGCACTCAGCAAACACTGTGTCACCTTTCCTTCATTTTATATTTAAATTAGTTTCTTTGATGTGCATCTGTGACTGTCAAAGAAATCGCAAGGGTAAAGGTCACATTGTGATTCTACACCCAATATATCTGTGAAATCATCTCAAAGGAGAGTTCATGAGAGAGAAGAGAGGTGTTCCTTGCTTGAACGGAAGCAGGATCACTGCATTAAAACTCTTGTGAGCTGGATTCTGTAAAGATTGTCGCTCACCTTAAGCAGATGTTTCAAGCATAAAATTTTAAGGTTAGTTGGAGTTGTGTTCCTAAAAACATCACCATGACCTCTTGTGATTTTTGTTCCAAGAATATAAAAATGCATTTAATAGGAAAAGTGAATGATGTTCTATAAATAACTTACAGTTGGGAGAAAAAATACCATCAAAGGTTTTGTTTCAGCTTAGTGTAAAATGGCGTCATAAGCATTCCCATCATCACTTGTCATACGGGAACAAGTTATGAGGTCTGAGACAGAGAATACAAACTGGGACATATACCAACAGTTTCCATGTCTTCCTTTTAAACCATTTCTGTCTGTTAAACTATCTAAAAACTGCTTCACAAGTCAAAGACTCTGGGATGACGAGAGCAGGACATCTTGACTTTGGTGAAAACTTGCTGTGGGAATGTTACATATAATTCTTCAAGAAATACTATTTAATGTTTTTAAATTAATCTTCTGCTCATTTCATTGGAAGAACACTCACTAAATTTCTAGCATAACACTGTCTTGTGTTAGCTCATAAGCTTTAAAACCATAAAGTCTTTAAAATGAAAGAATTTTAAACTGTCAGATATTTTCTCTCACCTGTGGAATGAATTAATTTTTGTATTCTTTTATTTGTTCTGTGAAGTTCAGATGGCTAATTTCACTTTGATTTGAAATTATTTTCACATTTGATTTCAGCAGAGCTAGCAATATCTATTTTCCTTCCTGAGCTTTTCTTAAGCTGTTAAACCCCAAGCTCACAATAGCTAGAAGGTCAGCCTTGCATTAACATCACTTACTTAATATTGTCTCTGATAGCTCTTTTTAGACCTTGAATCCTCATATGCTTTTACTTCATTATGTATAGCTTTCTATTGAATGAGAAACAATCATGGGAGATGTTTTGAAAGAACTGGGTACCTGGTTCCTTAAAATTCTCATTTATCTCTTCAGTCTGTCAGCGGAGGAGAAAGGGGTGTCTTCTGCTACTCCAGAGGCTGTGTCACGCAGATAATAGTTACTAGTAAAATAATAGCTTTGAGAAAAGAGGTCTGTGTTACAGAGCTAACCTCAGCTGAGGGAGCATGTAGAGATCCATCCACTGCCATTTTGGTGGAGATTGATGGGTAAAGGGTAATGTTCCATTGCTCCCTTTTAAAGCAAATAAGAAATTGCAGCCAAAGAAACCTACCCAAATTCTCACTGTCAGCAAAGGCAAATAAAATAACTTTTTGGCTGGCTCTGTAGGTCTGTTTTTGTGGTGGAAGCTTGTGATTACGATACATATTATGCCACTTTCCCTAAATTGTGGTTACGTTTTGGCTTGGGGTCTGCACAGCTTCAGATGTAGCTGCAGACTATCATATAAGGCTGCTGTGGGGGTTTTGTGTGTTCATGTGGGCTTTTGTTTTTTCTCAAGTAAGAGATTTCATTTTTTAAATGGATACCGTTGTGCTCTTATAAAGAGGTCTGCATGGAAGTGCTGTGATCTGGCTGCCACTGCACGCTCCAGTCATGAATCAGGGTATAAACATTTGGGATCACAAAGGCAAGTGGGAGGTATACTGCTGCACAGTAGATGGCACAGAAACTGGTGTAGGGCATTAAAATTGAAGGAGAAAAGTGTTGTTTTAAACCTTCCTAAGGGGAGCTCTTTGACCCTGTTAATTGATAATAATCAAATGTGAGAGAAAGCAAACATCGGTTGTTGTAAAACATGCCGCTATAAAGGAAGCTGGAAAAAAAAAGGTTACGTTTCAAAGCAGCTGTTTAAATCTATATTTGAGAAGGGTTCAGTTTGCAGTAAAACCAGCTACTGCATCATAGCATTTGTGATTTATCACAGCATCATGAGGCAAGCAGGAGTTGACAAAAGACAAATGCTGCAGACTGCATCAATCAGAGGATTCTTCAGAGTGAAGCAGAAATACTTTTTTCAGAGAAGCTCATTAAGTCACTGAGAGATATTGGACACTTGTGAGTGGTGTGACAAATTTCATAGTGGACCTACAGCAAGAGCTGTTTATGCAGATGTCTACTGACACTGCTCTGCTCAGAGCCAACACAGTGCAATAAATTTATTGTGAGGCATTCTGAGTCAACAGTGTTGCAGAGACAGAAATGGACATCTCCTGCTCAGGGCTTGCTGCTTGTATGAGCAGTCAGTCTAAGAAGCAGACTGTATATTGAAACACTGATAGATCAATGTATGTGATTTTCAGCCCTTAATGATTTGTACTGCTGCAAGAGCAATGCATTCAGGAGTTTCAGTATGCATGTGCCATCTCTTCAGGAGATCCTAATGGACTTTGTCTTTATCAGCCTAAGAGCTTTTTCAGAAGGTCACACATGTAGCAAGTGACCTGAATTTTACTGTTCTCGGGTAGATTAATATTTTGATTCATTTTACAGTCACTTTGGAGCACCTACAATTGCTGAGCAAGGCTTTGGGATGTATGCCTGACAGAGGGCAGCTTGCCATGAACATGTTAAACAAGACCAGAGACTTCCTGTATATTTTTAAATTCCAAATTTAAAGGTTTGATGCCTGACACTTCACAAAACTGTAAAATGCGTGCTAAGAAATAACTAAGGCAAATACTGCAGTTATGATTGCAAACAAAACTTGTTACTGATCAGAGATACAGGAAAATGGTTTATTTTCACTGGGAGAGAGACAAGACAGCACCAAAAAGTCAGGAAAATTCAATCCATTTTGAATTACTGATAAAATAACTAACTGACAGTGTATCTCCAAGCTTCTGCTTTTAAGTGCTTACTTTGAACCCTCTTGCTATGACTCAGTCTGGGGGAGGCTTGCAGAGAAGCATGAGTTGACATCATCAAACATGATATGCTGCAGTTTTCATGTTTCAGGCTGGTTCCAGTTGGTCTGAGCAAAGGTCATAATAAACTTCTCTCTTGAAGGCAAACTGAATGTGACTAAAAGGGTTGAAGTGCTGGGCAGAATAGATGCAGCTGCAGAAAACCAAAACACTTTCTGTGGCTGTCCGCCTGTTACTCTGTCATCTATGAGTTTCTCATCTAGATAGTCAACAACATGGGTGCCACCATCTAGCCAGATGATACCATCATGAGGATGGAGGCACAGGGAAACCACAGAGAACACCAAGATCTGCCTAGCAGATATTGTGCAACTAACAATTTCTATGGGTTTGACATACTGCCTTGCCAGATAAAAGTGATCTCTGTTTGCCAATGGAGTGATGTAAGGCACTTTCACAGCTTAGCTTCAAGCCCTTCCCATGGAAGGTGAAGATCAGCTAACCTTCCTCTGGCAAATAGGGAAGCCATGATTTGCCAAGACTGCCAAGACTCCAGACATGGAGCCAAGAGTGCTCTATCCTTCACCTTGCAAGTTGCAGAGAGCAGTGAACGGTAAAAATCTCTCCCAGGAGCCTCCGTAGCCACTCTGCTCCTCCTTGGTGCTTTGTGACACCAGTTACTTTTAACAAACACTGTTATGTTTCCAGCCACGGATGTGCTCAGGGAGTTAGAAAGCATCAAGGGTTTCTGAACAACGTAACAGTAAAATGCCAGTCTGAATAGAGTCTATCTCAAGCCTTCAGCCACAGTCATCTTCTTTCTGAAGAAATTCCCTTGAAATACAATATTTAGTCAGGGTTTCTACCTCCTTTACTCTAACTAGCTAAGACAGTAATAGCCCTTTGCCATGCAGAGGTGAAGATGAGCAGAAGCAGGACATGGTGAACTGATCACCAGCACCACTGGGAGATGTCTTTTTGGTGAAACTGCTCTTTTTTAGCTGTTCTCCTTTCCTTCTGTAACTGGACTTCACTGAGGGTCAGGCTCCTCCCCTGATTCCTGGTCCCACAGTCCCAGAGCATGTTTGCAATGCCTTAGTTTTCTAGAAAGTAGATAATTTCTCTTGGCAAGCATGTGATGAGTAATAGAAATTTTGGCCTTGGGGAAGGGAGTCAGCCTTGGTCACCAGGGGTGCAGTCAGTGCAGGGAGGTTGAGATTCTTTGGCAGTGGTATATGTGGCTTTGGGACACACACTGCTACTCTGAAACTGTAATGGAATAGGTGACTTTGAGCAGTAGAGTCTGAGAAGGAAGGAGAATCTGGATGTTTTCTGTGCTTCTCATCTGCTAAGGTTCTTTTCATAATGGCCACTTCCCACTCTTGGGTGATAATCTAAAAATCAAGACAAGAGGGACGTTGGAGAGGATGAGTATTGGAAAGGAACTTGGGAAATTTAGTGAGGAATCCAGCTTTATGATGACATCATTACTCTGCACAAGTGACAGGACGACACTTTTGGGTAATTTTGCCTTTTTTAAAAATTAAAAATAAAGATCAATCCTAAAAAAAAAAAAAAAGCCCAAAGATCTTTGTACTTTAAAGTCCAGATTTACTTTCTATCTGCTAAGCAATTTTGTGTTGGTGTTTGGATGCAGATATTTTCATAAGACCTGAGAACTTCTGGGGTCCCTCCTGATCCCAGCACTAAGAAGCCTTTCCACATGCCAGTTCCCCTCTTGCTGTGACAGGGGGAACTTTTCCAAGCTACACCATCTATCCTTGTTTTCTTCAAGAGTAAACACAGTCTCCTTATAGGTTCAAGCAGAGACAGAATTTGAGGCTGAGAGGAGGTGAATTTGTGATGGGAAGGATGCATAGTGTCCTTGGAGGATCTTAGGTGCAAACCGTAATACAGCCCAAGGCTGTGTTATGTTTCTCATGTAGTCTCCCACTTTGGGGATTATGCTGACTGCTGTAGCTGGGGGGTGCCCCCAGAGTGTGTTTTGGTGGAGTTGTGCTGCCAAGGAGAAGTGTGAGGGCAGACCTACAGGCTGGCTGCTGGGCACAGAGCCAGGCCAGGGACCCAGATCCCCATAGGTGCTCTCAGAGTCAAAGAAGGAAAGAGTTTTTTACAAACTAAGTGCTTTTCTGATCAAAATAAAAAAGCTCCTTCTTCCAAATTTTGTTTTATAGTGGCAGGTTTCTGATTTTAGGCCAGCATGTCTCATGATCCAAAGGATTACATTTTTCACTCATGACTTCCTATTCAGATGGGCTTATTTTGATAGCAATTAAAATTGGAAAATTGTTTTGAACAAAGAGAAGGAGACAGAGAAAATGAATCCATTTCAAACCTTTAGAGATGGAAACTACTTTTTTTTCTTCCTGTCAGGCCTTCTGCTTGGACTCCACCAGATGTGGGGGCTGATCCCTGATGGAGAGGAAACCTCACCCTTTGATGGAATCCACCGGGGCCTGGAGGAGGGACAGCGGGATTTTCTGCCTCCAAACCCCAGCTGTCACTTCTTCTGCCACAGTGATGAGCCAGGCTGGCGGCAGCTTTGCATTCGTTGTGGATTACATGTAGGGGATGGTCCCAAAACCTACTGATGGTAACAGTTTTAAAATCCACGTATCGATGGATGAAATGACTGCTGGAGCAAATTAAGCACATTATCCATCTCTTCCTTTCTTTCATAGGAGGGAGACCCTCACAGTACAATAGTTCTCATGTTGCCTTCATTATTTACTCAAGACACCATTTTGATCTATTCTGCACTTTGTTTATGTTTCGTAGTTTAGTACAAGGCATATCCTTTCCTTCCTAAAATTCAAATCCTGGTGTTCACAAGCTTATTGCGACATGGAAAGCCCTGTTTCCTTTTTGCAAAAGAAAAAAAAAAAAGCATGCCTTTGAAATTCCGTCTTGAAATCTTTTTTACAGATTCAATGGCTCTTTATTAATAGCAAAGAGGCAAATCTTTAGCATCTCTCCAGTGAAGGAAAGGCACAGGCCTTTGCATTACAGTGCCTCTCTTCTATTTCCTAACACATGTAAGATGTCCTCTGTGAAGTGAATGAGAAGAAGACTTTCTGTCTTTTAACTTTACTGAGATAAGCAATTTGCAGTGGCATAGACAATCTGCTCTGTTAAGAATCTGGCACCATTTTCAATGGCTGGAGCAATAGACTCAGCAGTAGATTAGTGCTAATTTCTCTTCACACAAATAATGGCACTGATAACTCTTGACCATGTGACAGGTTTGTGAGTGATGAGCCTTGAGACTCCAGTAGTGACACTTTTCTTTCTCCACACCGGTAAATTATTCATTATTGCTACAGCCCTGGGAAAACATAAAAAGAGAGGGAGAGAGGAGGGATTATGTTGCTAATGATAGAAACTGCTGACAAGTCCGTTGGGGTTGGGGCTGGGGTTGGGGTTGAAAAAAAGCTTGCTGTGTACAGGCAGGTTGAGGCATTGTGTTATACCCATTTCAGAATATAATGTCTACGGTTCATTTCAATTATCTTCCTCAGAAGGAAGGAAAGTGTAAAACTGGCAATTTGAGGGAAGCTTAATAAAAATGCAAGTGCTGCTTGTTTACAACTTAGTCTGATGTTATTCAGTCTAAGTTTTTTCACTCGGTATGAAAATCCCCCTGCACTTTCTTTAGATTCCTTATTTGTAGTGCTTCTGAATGAACATAAACATTTTCTTCATTCTGGCCCAGGACTGGATATATTTGAAGATGGACAAATAATTTCTCTGATAGAGAGTTTGGGAGAAACTATGAGTTAGGCTTTGCCGAAACCTGTCTGAATGAAAGAACATTGTACGTGTGAGATCCCATGACTGCTCCAGTTGCTCGATGTTGTGCTGCTTGTGAGTGAGTCATTATAGGTTTGAAGTGTGGTTGTTCCTCCACAGTGTAGCTTCTGGGACACTGATTAAGCTATGCCAGACTTGACCATGTAAGACAATGGAGGATTTTACCTGTCTTTCATTCCTGGCTGCTAATTTTCCATCTTCTTCCTTTTTGGAGGAAAATCACACCTCTAGGTGCTATTTTTCTCTCCAGTCTGCATGCAGTAGTTATTATTTTTAACAAGTCCCTATCTGAAGCATCTTTACTCCACCCACGACTACTCTTTGTTTCCTCTTTGCTCCCATGGGCACACAAACCAAACCAGGAGCACAAAAGCACTGGCAGCTCAATACCTCGAGCTGCAAAGCTTTGTATGCGGAAAAATCCAGTCCAAATAGATTTGGATGATCTAATGGGAAGACAATTCCTAACTCCCTTGTACAGAGTACCATGCTGGTACTCAAGCCTACAATACTGAGTCAACCTTACACTGCTTCAAGAACTGATTGGGGCATAATTTAGGGGAAGACATATAATATACTCCTGTGTTCCAATGAGTAGTGAAGTGACACAGTAACAGTACCTGGGTACCCTGACAGCAGCAACAATGACCACCCAAATCTGGATGTGGAGAACGGGTATCAAACTTCCAACTACCTCAGCTGCTCCATGGCTGTGAAGCACTTTGTCTTAGCAAGTTTGAGGGCTCAAAGCCTGGAGAAGACACTCTTTTCAGGAGATGTTATGATCATTTCTCAAGAAAAAAGAGTTTATTTCACACTCCCCACCCTTCCAACCCCCCACACTGTGTTGAGCCACGGTGATTTTTACCCCCATCTCTGTGAAGTGTCCATCTCCAGTGCAACACTTTGAATGTCAGGAGCTATTTCAGTCCTCTCTAGGAAGAATTCCTTCATCTCCCATCTGTGTCTGCACCTGATGGCTGTCTGTCATGTTGAAGTCTAACCAACAGAGCGCTTGGAGCCTGGAGAGCAGCCTCGCCAACCCTCCACACTGCATATAAATGCACAGCTTCACTTGTCTGCCTATAGGACTGTTGTCTGGGCACAAGAGTTCCTTTCAGATGAATTTATTCTGCTCCTGTTCTGCATCCCATCTCCACAAGCTTATTCAATGCCAGATCTCACACTGAAGGTGAAATGGTCCCCCTCCTCCTTCTGCACAGCAAGATCAGAGGGGAAAAGTCAGTCTCCTTCGGTACCTCCAGAGCCTAATCTTGATCAAAGCACTCCAGGGGATATTGCAGTCTCTCAGTATCCCACAGAGTCATCACTAGCTCTGTCTGGTGATGCAGTGATGTTCAAGGCTAGCACAGCTGCTCTCAGACCTGGAAGGGCCAAAAGCAGGAGCAAAGTAGGCAAAGGGCTGATGAAGGGAAAACCTCTATGAAAATAAATTAAACAGGAAGGCAGATAGTAAAAAACAAAACTATCAACAGGGTCTCTTCTTTCCCCATATTCTCATCCTTTGTCTCCTCAGCAGTTCCTACAGCCTTACTTTGCTTGCAAGGGAAGGGAGGAAATAAAATCTCAATATTAACTCCTTATTAACTAAATAACAGAAAAGACTTCACTACTCGAACACGTTCTGATGCTAAATACAGCCCTGTTAGTTTTGGGGGGTTTATTCCCTTTTTTTTTTTGGTTTGTTTTTTTATTTTTTTTCCTTTTTTTTTTGTTGTTGTTGTGGTTCTTTTTTGGTTTGTTTTTTTTTTGTGCAAAGTTACCAAAATCAGGCTGGTTTGTTTGTTTAAATTCTTCTTTAAAGATGGTCACTGCAGAAAAATATGCAACTCTCAATTCAAAACACTGCTTTTTTAATATAGTGGGTGATAGCAACTCAAAGTTAAACCTTTGCCATTACTATATCTGTAGTAAAAGACAAGGGAAAGACAAGAGAACAAGGGTTGGCTTCACGTTCAAGGTAGTGGGACTTGGACATTGGAGCCCCCTTCCTGCTGTAGGCTGCCTTTATTGGCAACAGCAGCACTACATAAACCTGGCAATGAGTCCACAGCATGACGAGGGCAGCTAAGTAAGAATCTTGTACATCTACTCCAACTGAGTTATCTGCTTCTACCTGTTGCTTTGGGAAGGGAGAACATAGTATGGCCATAAGGCAAGTTCCTGTCCGATTGCAGGAGTGTGAAGCACTGGCCCCTGTATCTTTGCTCAATACCTTAGCTAGCAGCATGCACAGCTTAAAACAATATTTTTAAATATACTCAAATGATAAGCACTTGAAAAAGGAGGCAGATGAAACAAGTGCTTAGAGCTCCTTGCTCCCGTGTCATCGTAGCTATGCAAATCTGCAAAAGAATTGATTGCTAAGCAGGGTAAAGAACAAGTTATAAGCATGTTGTTCTGTTTAATCATGCAGGTGTTTTCGGATACAAATATTTGTCAGCCAGACCCTGGGAAATGCTTATTGCTTAAATCTAAAAAGAAGAAGAAGAAAACAAATGCATAGTTCTCAGGCAGTGAAATCCAGAAGGAACTTCATTTTTCATTTTTATTACAACAGTAAAGGATTTTTTTGTTTTGTTTTTCTTTTCTTTTTTTTTTAAAGAAGAGTTCTTCAAGGTGATTCATAGTGTTAGTACTTAGAGACACATGAGCTCAAGTCTACTCATTTAAAAAGCCTGAGATACTAACTTCAAGGAGAGATCTCTGAACAATCCATTTAAGTAAATATGCTGCTGCAACTGGATGGGTTTGTGTATTTATCTATTTTATGGTCAAAGTGATAAGACAATGCTGCAAGATTGGCTGAGAGCTGCTTAAAGTTTGAGCTGATGTCAGAAAGTGCTAGGCAAAATGACAGGAGAAAGTGTATCCCTTATTCATCTCATGCAATGATGGCTGTTTTGTTTGGAGCCACTGAAATGATGCAAATAGATCTATTTTTTTAATGTTTCACAGCAGTCTCTTCCCACGCCCTGATGCTTGAAAGGGCACCCCACAGACAAAATTTGATTTATGCTATTTTTTATTTATATACGTGTTTTTGTTTACCTAGTTTACGAAGCATTTTTTAAAAAAATCTTTACAATTCCCTTACTCTTTGTGCTATTGGTATGTATAACAGACAACTATCTGTCTACTATACAAACAGCCATTATATTTACTTTTTGAAATGTTTAAAATATACCAAAGTGATTCAACACAAAAAGCATTTTAAGAACCAAGATCAACAGAAAATCAAGTTAGTTTGGCCATGAATACAATAATAGATGACTATTTGCTTTGGATTTGCTTTTTTTTTTTATTTTTTTTGTGTGTGTGTGTGTGTGTGTGTGTAGCAAAGGATGTTTCAGTCACAAAGTAGTGGAGAGAATACAGGAATACAGGGCTGGGGGTCTTTATCCGTTTGTATACATGACCCAGCATATAGCACATAGCTGAGACATTGGAGGGCAATTGCTGTATGAAGCACAAAACTCTAGATTTTCCTTCTTCCAGGACGACCAGGAGAAAGACTGCCTCAAGATGTGGGGATTGCTTGATCTGCCTGGCTGGAACTGTGCTACCGGGGGTAAGGGACAAAATATTTATTACACTGAGCTTTGAAGCCCAGATATCTCATCTCCCTGTTGCTTCTCAAACACCAGGCTTGAATGCCTTCCTTTTTTGCATGCTAGGACAGAGGGGAATTTTGTACCTGTAGCACCTGGAATAGCATTAACAGGAAGGGTTAAACAAAATTCTACCTAGAAGAACTTGGTAGTCTATTGATGCTGGTGGTTGCCTGATGCCTCTGGTATCCCTCAGGAAAGGGGACTGATCGGAGTTTGCCACCTCTTCCATGCTTGGATCTCAGGGATCAATCAAAAGGCAAACAAGGAAAGAAGTGGCATTTCTGTGGTCCCTTGCTTTCCTTAGAGGTGGTAGAATAAAATATGCATTTTTGTGAATTTAGAGAAGACTAGAAAAGAAGTGACTCATACTCAAATAAATCTGAAGTGATTCGGTGAGACTCATATTCAGAAGGACACACAATCAGTCAGTTATTTGCCCCATCATATAACATCAGGTCACCAGAGAGAAACAATGATGGGAAAAAAAATCCAAAAAGTGTTCAAATTGGCAAGCAAACCAGCAGTGTTCTGTCTATAATCTGACTTTTAGGGGTAAAAGGCATTCAAGAATGCAAGGGTGAAAAATTGGACCAGGCTTGTTTCCAGGCAGAAACCAGGAAATGAGAAAGCAGAATGTGCTCCCTAAAACTTCAGCATTGTGATGACATTTCCATGCAATATGAAGCAGAAGATGTAAATTGTTCCCCTCAACACGCTTCACACCATTGTCTGTGGCAGATTAACTATTCTATGGCCACAAGATTACAGGAAACTTGGAGTGGTCAATAAAGTAAGTATTTCAGTTATTTATTACTCCTTATAGGCTCCTGTTATTTTTCTTTCTTGCCAACTCCAGGTAATATCTTGATTGCTGCCAGTTTTTCTGATGTCAGGACCAGCACATTGCTGACTTGACATGTGCACTAAACATACTGACAGCAGCTAGTAAGTTCATTGACGCCAGCATGGCAAGAAATGAATGGACCCCAGAAGCAGTAAAATGCACTCTTAGTACATCAGAGCGGAGGCTCCACTTTCCCGTGAGATACTGGGCTATTACTTGTCTGTGAGACACACTTCAACACATCGTGTCAAATGGCAGAATCATGAGAAAACTTGTGAAGTATTCCCATTAAGGCTAATTGATTTTTAAATACTCTATTATCCAAAGTTGGCATCTAATTATTTCTTTCAAGATCCTGACATGTTCCTGGTAGTCGCAAGAAGCAATGATTGTTCAGGATGTAGCGCTGTGGTGGGCAGCACAACATCCATCTGAAAGGGAAAGATGAAGGGTTTTTTATGTTTTTTTTTAATTATTATTTCTGATATGTCTGAGGCTGCTGCAAGAGGAATTGTGGCGCTGTAAAAAACATGTGAGATGAACTGATGGGAAGCTTGGGGATGTAGTCAGGCTCCAGCTGGAGTAAGAGTTCTATACAGAGATCAAACTGTTCTGGCAGATAATTTATTACCTTTCTCAAACAAATCAAGTTGGCCTTAGGGTCATTAATGTTTATAGTGAAGTCCTAATTAAGCAAATATAAACCTTATGCTCAGCAGAGATCACATTAAAAAAGAAAATAATCACAGACCCTTTCTTGTGCTTGCCTCTCCCTCTGATTTTGTGATGACAATATTAATTTTCTAATGGTAACAGAAATTACATAAAATGTTGGAGATTCATTAAGTCCAACCAGGGTTGATGTTTACAGCAAGCGCACATCAAGTATGGCGAGTTGCCCAGGCTGACTCTCTTCTGGCTGTAGTTTAGATGTTTTTTTCAGCCTGTACAAGAATGGTGTGAAATGCTGTTAAGTCAAGCGACTGCGTTTCATGTGCTCTGCAAAGTACATCCCAAAGTGTCCATGTTGTGAGACTGGTGACTGGGAGCTACTTCATCACTACTGCAGTGCTCCTCCCTACAGGTACCAGCATTTGCATCTCCAGCAGTTTGCTGCTGAGAGCTCCTTTCGGTATTAAGAAAGAACAAAAATAAGGAATCCATGTGATGACTTTGCTCTCATATGATCACATATGTGAACACCACTGCAAAAAAATGACCGTGCCTATGTCCTCTGTAGAGATAGGGGACACAGAATGGCAGCTTTATAGCAGAGAGGAGATTTCCTACCATTAAAAAACACAGAAAAATCAAAATATGTTAGCTACTTAGGCTGTCACTATAAAAAACGGTCATGTAGCTCATATTCAGTCACAGAAAAAGACAAGCAAGCTGAAATTGCTCAGATTTTAACAATTTGCTCTTTGAGATACAGTAATTCCTTCTCAATATCCTGACTTACCATACTTGCTGCTTCATACTTAATGTTCACTCATGCAGGCCAGCCAAAAATAAAGTATTTCCACAGAATAAAACTGCCATGAACACATATGGGTTTGGTTTAAAAGAAATAGATGGAGTTTGAAGCTATAACTATTTCAGGAAATGAAATACAGTTTTGCGTTTTTGTAAGGTCTTTAAATATTTTATGAAGTACCAATGTTTGCTTGTATTTTTTTTTTAAACCCACTCTCTTATGTATTTTATTATGTACTTTAGTTGGAATGACACCAAAAGGAGGGGGAGGAAGAATCTTACACCTATGTACAGAATTGGGTTACCAACCCATATTACTATGGCAGGAATATAAGGACATAATAGGGAAAAAACTGTTCATTTCTTCTCTTTATTTGTTGGGTACTTTGATTAAAAATACACAAATATTTGGTAGGGGAACATTGCCCTGGGTAAGGTGAAGTAACTGTGTATTCTAGGTACAAAACACATGTCCTGTAAAAACATACTTTAATCTAACAGCCTCAGCATTCTCACTCTATCTGGAAAGACTCACAAGGAGGTGTTGGAGACAAGTGATTATGCTGGGCTGATCGGAGTCAATTTTGGATCACAGGGAGTTAGGTAAATCAGTAAGACTAGATCAGCTTTGGCATCCATATGCAGAGGCATACACTGTAACTACAAAACAGCATGTTCTGAGTCTGTGTTTTCTCTGGATAGTAGTAGCAGGAACACTGTGTTCATTTAAATTAAACCAGTTCCTTGGATAGTAACAAAGTAATTAAAGAAGCCACCAAGGAAAAAGAGCCAATTTATTTGAATCATGTTTATAAAAAC
This sequence comes from Colius striatus, assembly GCF_028858725.1. Taxonomy (NCBI): domain Eukaryota; kingdom Metazoa; phylum Chordata; class Aves; order Coliiformes; family Coliidae; genus Colius; species Colius striatus. The sequence continues at coordinate 72,357,780 of NC_084762.1, read as the reverse complement.
TACAACAAGTGCCTGAAGGTAGAAAATAATGTAGTTAAGATGGCAGATTGATGATTTTTAAAAATGCATCTTGATATCAATTTAAATTATTGTCCCTAGTCCGAGAATAATAATGGATGTGAATACTTAATTTTAGGATAGGAATGGTTCCTGCAGTTAAGTCAAATTAAAAAAAAAAAAAAAAAAAAAAAAAAAAAAAAAAAAAAGCTGGCATATTTGTTGCAAGTCCACTCAGTCTTCAAAACAATATATTAAAATCTGGTCATTTTAATGTATTCGTATTTCCATAACTCTCACTGTAATTGCAAGAGACTTAGACACCTGGGTAGATGACTCCAAATTAATGTTGTTTGATCTTGCAGTATGTCAAATGGAGCACAAGAAAAACTGCAATTGAAATCATGGGGAACCTTCTATTCTGTGGAGTTCCCTACAATTGAGCTAAAGGTTTTCATATAAATCATAACTAAAGACCTAAGCAAGGAAAAAGGTTTAACATCTTGCATGCCTCCATGGTTTCACTGATGCTCCTCTGGTTTAGTTTTGTTGTCCACTCATTGAATCATGGATAATGACACAATCTTGTTAGACATTTCCTAACAGCTTGCCTGAAGAATGGGCCATCTATAATAGCCTGACACGGAAACAGAAGTCAAGTAGGCTTACTTATGTGTCACCAAGACAAGGTAGTCTTACATCTGCTCTCCAACCTCTTAAAACGAGGGTGACGTATTTTTGTCCAAGGAAACGTCTTACCTTGGGAATAGTGGCCTCCTTCCCCACCAGAGCTTTACAGACTTTGATAAAATGTTTCTTTGTTATTCTGTGCCAACGGTGACAAAACAGTTGAAGTTTGAGAGAATACTAGGATGCCAAGGAACAACAGTGACAACCCTTAGGAGGGGTAACCTGTGGGAAACCTTGTAACCCTCTCCTATATGCCTCCTTTGGTGCTCAATCTGAATTACAACGTATAACTAGGGTTTTTTTTAAAAAAAAATTACACAGGGTACAGGGGTTTCCTGTGCTCGTGTGCCTGTGCACTAGCCCTCCATGGAGATTTCTCTCACTATCGGCAAGTTTGGTGGTCCCAGTACAGCTGTGAGGATTCCCAGGCTCTAGCAAATTAGGTAGCTTTCAAATTTATAGTAGCATTACACCCACAGGACAAGGAAAGACCTGGGGACTCATATTATCATTATATCTCTGCTTTATCATCTAGGCAGAAAGATCTAATGCTTAAGTCAGTATTTCTATAAGTACTCAACTTCAGTTCTTTCTCCTCAATAATCTGTCTTGAATACATAATTTCAGTTCATCTGCCACCCACCATCAATACCTGGTATTCTAAAGCAATCTCATAGAGAACCCACTTACAAATTTATTCATGTTAATCTAGGGTCACAAGCAGTACAGACACAGGCCAGGGCAGAGATCTGAGTCTGTCTCACTGGCACTGATGGATGACTGGCACAGAAGGTCTGTTGCTGTCAATGGATACAAGGGAAAAATCCATTCTTATTCTTCTTAATATCTTTGCAGTATTTGGCATTGTTGACCTTATGTCAAGTCTGACAGGTGGCATGAATCCAAAGTAAGTCTTCAAGTAGACAAAGACCCATTCTTTCTCTTGTCCCTTTCAATGTCTGAACGCATCCAGCTACTAAGAGAATTGGATTTTAAAGCCAGTGATATACAGATGCCACAGAACTGTACTTCACCTTCACTACACACAAATTCTTTGTTATCACTGAGGTTTCTGAGTGCTTGGATGTGGTCCAGTGCCTTGCTTTTCTAGAATAATGACATTCTCTGCAGTAAGAATCACTTACAGCCATGCAGTAGACAAAGTTTATCGATGCAGAAAAAAAGCCAGGCACAAATAGTCTTTTAGCTGTAGAAAATTCTTTTAGAGTTCCAGTTGAAAAAAAAGAAAAAAAACAAACAAAGAGAAAAAAACAGTTCAAAGCAGTTATTGGAAGCACACATGCAGTAATTGCTAAAAATAAAAGAGATCATAACTTCACTGTCTTGAAAGTTTGGGACAGAAGTTTAGGATGCTTCACTATTATGTTTGGGTTTCATTATGGACAGTAGGTAGAAATATCACACACATTCAGGCAGAGAATCTAAATACTTTCACCATATTGCAAATCATATTCTGATGAACTGCTTTATTACACTCCATCACTAAGCATTTCATACAGATTGATGACAGACAAAAGCCAGCCCCAAAACTTCATCTGGCTGCCCACAAAAAGGCAGCGAACATTTCATAATAAAGTTATGCTTTGCATCATACAGGTTTTAATCTAAAAGTGCAAGCAAAGGGAAATATGAAACCGAAGAAGGGCTCTGTGTCACTACTACTCCGTCTTTACCTTCCTGCATTTTAAACTGTAGGTCTCCTACACAAAACAAAACCCAGTGTTGGATTTGCTGTCTAACCTTGGCTCTGCTCTGTTCAAGCCCAAGATTTGTTTAACAGTTGAATTGAAGTTAAATAGATTAAGTTCTTTGTCCTTAAACCCTTCATAATCACTAAGTATGAAACAGCACGTTCAGAGCTTTTAGCATAGGGCATAATGCATACTTCTGCACAGTTTTGCTCTCTGGCTTTTAATTAATTCTGAGTTAATTTTGACCTATAAGGCCCACCCTGCTTTGAATCCTGTATATATTAATAAGCTCATTGCATATCGAATTGGCAGATACAGAATCTAAAGAGACAAGACTTTATGTGCATCTGGCTGGGGGTGAATGCACATGGGATGGGCTTGCAACTGTGCAACTGCCAGCTAACCATCTGGTATGATCTGTAAGTGAGGGTGATGTCAAAATGTAACCTCCTTGCCGGATCTTCTGGAAATTTGCACCTGTGTCTCAGTACAGGACAACTTCAAGGAAAATAGTTCCATCATCCATATCTGCTTAACCAATCCCAGGTCTGTTGTTTCTTGAGACCAATTTTAAGACTAATTTTCTTTCTCTTGGGTGGTTTTTTTCCCTTTTATTCAGTGGAGGTTGCTGTGACAGACATAGACTTTCTTGAGTTGATGAAGCAGGAATGGCTGCACTGGCTAACACAGGATTTGCAGCTGTCTAGCAACAAGGATGCACTGTGACATAGCTCAAGGACAGTTGTAGAAAGAGTACGTTTCAGAGATTTTACACATCTCTGTTAAAGAGAGTAACCTTCTGTATGTGCAGTCCATATATACACAGGGTGAATACTGTCCCTTTATAAGATATTTCTGTAACTCTCCTTCTCTCACCTCTGCTGCCTAATGGTTCTGCTGTTTTTCAGGCTCTCTGTATCCATCCAAGTGAGACAGGATTTCCTGTAAAACTAACACCTCTGGAGCTGTCTTTTTTTTTTTTTTTAATTTCAGTGGGGAAATTTATTTACTTATTTTAAAATATTTCTTTCTTGAAGCCCTTACACAGGGACCATCATTAAAGTTCCCGCTACCTTTGCCAGGAGGTGGGTTTTACAAATATGAAGAATCCCATGAAAAGACAGTCTCTTTTCCAAAAATTGCATCAGAGGATTCCAAGTTTTCTGAAAGCCTTGCTGTTCTCTCATACTCTGTGAGCTTTTGCTTCATTGCCAGTATCATTCACAGACTTTTAAAGGAATAATACTAGTGACTATACCAGTCAAGGTATCTGTTCCTGGGGTCACCCACAGCCTTTCCCAGACCTGCCCAGATTCCCCTGGGTTCTTTCCCACCCTTGACCAGGGCCAGGAACCCATTTCAGCTCAGCCTGGGGCTACCAGCCCCTGCCCCGTACCATTTTGTAGTGTGCCCTCCCCAACCATGCCTCTTTTTTGCCTTACATTTGATTTCTGTAAGATAACTTTCAGAAATCCATTGTTTTAACTTGCTGATATGATAGTGAATATTCTCATTATTCACAAATACTTCCAGTTCTATTCTATTAAGGAAAAAAATCATTCTACTACACATCCAATTTCGTACACTTGATTATGAGATTTGTAGACTAATTGTACTTTGTGATAGGTAAAATCGGGTAAATGAAATGAAGAATTCTTTTTCATGTGCAAGTATTAGGATTTTCAAAACAGGGTGGAAAATTATATGGATAATATATTGTAGAACAAATCAATATTTCCTTCAGAGCACTTCTTCCCTGTATGAGCTTTCTCGTCTTAAATGAGGTGCAATGGGCCTAACATGTATATAGAACATATAGACAAGACAGATGTCACAGTGAGCTCAATCTCCAGTGTTAACACTTTTCATCTTGTTCTGTTACATGACACTTTTGAAACAGTATAAAATCTCAGGCATTATTTTTAAGTCCGTCCCTCATTTTAGGGTGTTGGGTAAAAGTTCTGCAGAACAGAGTTTTGCGTTCACCTTTTGCAGACGTTGTTTCACCTTCATTGCGATGTGTGGGATACTGAACAACACAATCATACACTTGATTCTGTATTCCTTGACACTCACTGAAATCTCATTTCCAGAAAAAGATGTGTACTGATTTTTTGAGATCTTTGTTAATAGTAATACATGGCCTTTCAGGACAGGAAAAATATATAGTAAGCATGCCAGGTGGTCAAAAGATAAGGAATAGTACTTTAACCTCTGATTTGCAAGTCTTTACTAGTAGTGTCATTTCCACTTAAATGCTATCCAGCTCTGGTATTAATCTCAGAATGTTCAGATTACTTGCTTAAAACAATTTATCATTTAAACCTAATAGGAACTTTTTTGTTTCTTTTATTGTGCACATTTTTGTCACCTTCCTTGCTCTAATTCAGACTGCTCAGATTACAAAACAGCCATTGATAGCAGACAAAATAATGAGTATAACATACAATAATTGCATATAGTAAAAATAGCTGATAACGATTAATAAAAATAACAACATAATAACTTATTTTCCCAGAGTTTACGTGACTCAAACTCAAATTCATGTCAAGAAACTTTGGTAATTCACCAATTTTATTTGCCATTGAGCATAATTAAAAAACACTGGGCTGTGACTTGATTGCGCCCATGTTTGAGCCAGTGATACTATTGTGAGGGACTGAAGTGGTTGTCACTTTCTGGGGCAAAGTAGTGGAGCAATGTAACAAGAAACCTCATCAATGAGGGAGTGCCATGGGTTTAAATGCTACCAAACTGTTTCACACTCCCAGCTGTTACCAATTGCATCTGAAAATACAGAATATACAATGCTTTCCCCTCTGCAGAACCTCTCAAAACATTGGTAATTGTATTTTGTAAATGTTAAAACACAGATTAAGTAAGAATGGATTTTCTGTGCCAGAAGTAAGTGTCTGGGACTCAGACCAGTTGCTAACATTACCAATATGCATGATAGAGACACACAGGTTATTTATAGATGCAAGAAAACAGAATTTTCAGCTTGGAGGCAATTCATATACTTCAAAGCATGTTTCAGTACTAAATATTTAAATTCACTTTTCCCTAGAGGAAAAGAAAAGAAACTCGATAAATTTTCCCTGTGGAAATTTTGATTTTGCAGAAACTGCTATTCTGCCACAAAGTATTTTATTGAAAAAACTCTTGAAGTGCTCTAGATGCTCCAGAGAAAGTAAGGAAGAGAATATGTGTCTTTTTAAGTATTTCATACAAATGAACAGAAAGTTTTTGATTATTTTTCAAGATCAGAACAATTTACTTTCAAGGAGGTTTATTACTAATTGTTTTTAAAAAGTTCATAATTGTTCAGTGTAGTAATGTGGGAACGAGGAATTACCAGGACATAGCTGACAAATTCTCTTGTCGAGTATTTTGCAAAAGGGAAAATATATCGTATTTCCCTTCACATAGGGTTTACACTATATGAACGAATCTCTAGGATAAAGTGTAGCTGATTTCACTTTATTGCAACATGTTTAAACTTTTGTCATCTGTTGATTTTTCCATTGGCCATGTGCAGTAAGTTTTTGCAGCTGTTTCACCTCCTTCACCAGAAGACAAGTTTTCTAAAGGACTGAAAATAGTGGATTTTCCCTGTGACAGTAAAAAATGCATCCATTAACCTACAGCAACTAAATCACTCGAAGAATGTGGCCAGAATTTGGCATCATGAAGAGCTCCTGCCAAGGAAAACTCAACGTAAATGCAGTGAAAATATCTGATGTTAACAAATATGAACACTCTTACAGTTCTACTTTATCTATTTGGAAGGACCATGTAAGAGAACCATCTGCCCTGACTTTAACATTGACCTGACAGACAACCTTGAACCAGGTTACTTTACCTCTCTCCATTTTCATTCTCTCTGTCAATTTGGCTTGTTAAAATTGTGCACATTTTATCTTAAGTGTTTGTACAGAATCTTTTACATACTCAAGTCTTGCTCCTGGACAGCTACCTGGTGAAACCAATCTATGCTTAATAAGGGTAATAGCTGTTCCACAGAGATGGGAAAAATTTAACTCCTCTTCTTATGAGATGCAGTCTGTACAATGCAAGTGGGCCTTAAAAATGGCAAGTGCTGTTACTAAAATGTTGAACTTTCTTTTGGGTAAGAAATCATGCAAAGGAGAAACAACCCTATGGGAACTGCTCTGAAGTCTACAGACTTTTTATACATTGTTTTGTGCTATGAATTTTGCCCTAGTTTGAGCCTAACTTTGCCTCCTAATTCACCAACCACACACATAATCAATCTCCCAAGGCCAGGCTGCTTACCCTCAAGGGCTGCTTACAGCCCTTTATGGAAGGACATTCTGAGGACATGTCGGCTCACCACTGTGGTTTGGTTTGTTTGAATGGGATATCAAGTCATAGATGACTGGGTGCTTCTGTGGTTTACTGCAATGCCCTATTGGCCACTTTTACCTGTTCCTAGAGAGTAGCCTAGAAAAGAGGAATGAGGGCCTCCCACCTCTGATGAGCCAAGGCAAGGCAGAGCACATAGATAGTACACTTCAGTTTTGCTGAGATGTGAAGCTGTTCTTTGCCATCTCTCAGTTGAGACCAGCACTGTCTGTGGAGGGCATTTCTTCCACTCCTTCTGTATCAGCTGTCAAACAGATTATTTTAGTGCCCTGAAAGAGCTGAACAATGTCAAAGGAGCTCATATTGCCCAGCTCTGCCTGAGCAAAGAGGCAAACACTGCCTCTCACCTTTAGTACATTTTGCCTGTGTGAGTCATTCTCCAGTGGAGAATATCAGTACTGATTGTACTGATCAGGAAGAGATCCTGGGCTTCATTGAGGGGTGATCATTTTGAGTGGTTCCTGCTCTGGTGAGATCCATGTTTGCAGGTTTGCAGGGTGTCACATTTTTACAGACTGGAGAACTGCAGTGCAGCATATGCATAGGCTATGAATTTCTCCTGCTGTGCCCACAGATTTCCAAAGTGTGGCTTAAGTTTTGCCAATCTCATGGTCCCAGACTTAAATTAAAGACCGACTCCTTAAGCCTTCTGTCAATCCTGGTTCCTGAAAGAACACAAATAATAAACTACTTTCATGCTTGATGGCTTGTACATGATCTCAGCCTTTCTCCCATCTGAGATAGGTTTCTTGAGTCGAGTGCTACAGTACATCACATTACAGTGGGATGGAGATTTTTTAGTGAAACTGTTTTTATTTGGAGAAACTATGAGGTAGATTTGTATAGGTTTTTGAATTATGGTTTTCTCAAATCTAAATATATGAAAATTAAAGAATTCCATATCAAAATAAAAGAATAATTTTGATGCAATGTAAATACTCTGAGTTCGTCTGCAACAGACTTCTACAACCTGGAAACTTGGATACCATTCTTTCATGCCTGTAATCTGGACAACAGACATAAAGTGACAGACTATTTGCTAATCGTCTGCACAGTGTGGCAAGTCCTCTGCAGCATTTTCATGTGTCTGCTGGCACATCCAAAAATTAGCTGGGCCAAAAGAGATGGGCTAAAGCAAGACTTACTGGTTGTTTAGCAAGTCAATGTACCTCTTGGGAATGCTCTCCATGAGATACCCAGGGCTGCGGTTTCCCTGGAGTGATATCATGATAAGTAAGTTTTGCCAACTTATTACTAGGCAAAGCTTCAAGTTGCTCTTGTTTCTTGCCTTCCCTTCAGTTTTGGTTACATTGATGTCTATGGGAAGTGTCACAGCTGACATCTGGAAGTGCTGAGTGAATAAAGTGAGCAGAAGTAGCAGCAAAATGGGAGCAATGGGAGGTTTCTCTGTTCTGAACCAGCCTTTTAAAGCTTCCTTTGAGCTCATGAAGTGTACAGCCTAAAGGGGCATTAGATTATCTCACTGGATCTCCCATATAGCATGGTCTATTAACACTTACCCAGTTACCCTTATACTGAAGATTGACTAACATTTATGAAAGGCTGGCTAATTAGGCACCTTCCAGGCATCCAGTGTTGACTGAGCTTCAATAGACAGAGGCTCTATCTCGATCATTCACAGTGTTAAATGTTAGTTAATTTATATTATCAACATGCGTGACTTCAGTCATTATTTTCTGTTAGATTAAATGGGCACTTTAAGGCTCTTTGGGATTCACCATCCAATCATCTTTCTACTCTCCAAGTCATTTCTCAGTCTATGTCTCGTTAAAGAGTCTAAATGAGTCACGTTTCTTTGTAACACATCTTCTCTAGCTTCCACTTGAAGTTTAAGACTTTTTTCAAAGTCTTAAGTTTCCAATTTAAAACTATGTGCACAGGACCTGATCATATTCTCTCATCATTAATCTTTTCAATGTGCTGAGAGACACATCTCTTTGGCCTATCTAGTTACAATGCTGAAACTAGCATCCTCATGGCATTGCATTGGAAGCTCTTGTTCAATTTCCTGTCCTTTCCTACTCTTGAATCCTTTCCTGAATCCCTAGTTTCCAAGGGGTCATCTTGCATCCTGCAGATGTAGCCTTCCTGCTTCTTAAATGTAAAGAGGTTGTAAAACAGTGTATTCAAGTCAGTAAGCAGTCCAGAACAACTTGAGTGACTTATTCTCATCATCAGATGAACTACATAAGAAATGCCTGCTTTGGAGCATCAGAGAAGAGAAAAAAATCTTCATTACGTGGGATTGAAACACTGAAATACAAATCCTTGTAGGTATTTGCACAGGGGCCACATCCTTGGCTGGCATGTTATCTCTAGACTTCCAGGAAGGTGTGGAGGTGGTACATAGGTATGTGGAATACAGCAAAACCAGACTAATTAGAAATGTAAAGATTTCTCTACCTAAAAGCGTATCTCTTTGGTATTTATTGCATAGCTTATGGATAAAAAATAGACAAGATTTTGTTGATTTTCAAGCTACACATTTTCTTTCCACTTCTGCCCTTCCCTGATTTGATCAAATTTACCAAAGTGGCATATGAACATTTCCACCCTGTGAGAGCCAAGGTTGAAATGAACAAATCCAAGGAGCCATTGCAGAGAAAGCAAAATGGAACATTACTTTAAAAAAAAATCCTAGACATCCCAGAAAACAGTCAAATATTTATGCAAAATGAGTGTAGCTTTATACACTGGCACTGAACAACACAATGCTGTGTCTCACACAATACTGTCATTCATGTGCGTACATACTGCCACAGGCAAAAGTCCCACACAATGTATTTTTATACAATTGCCAGCATATTTCATTGCAAGTTGTTTTTTTAATTCCCTTATGCAGAGGATTCTCTTCTTCGAGACGTTCTCTCTCCCCAGAGTTTCCTAAAAGGAAGAAGAATCACAATACAAAATCTAGATAAAATTATGGAAATAAACATTAAATTTTAGTTGTAAATAGCACTAGCAAAGAATATTGTTACAGCAATAACAAAGGAGATAGAAAGAAACTTTTTATTCCCTCAAGAGAATTCAGAGCATAGTGAGTTATATTTTCTGTTCTCACAGCTATAATGTAAGCAATTGGAAATACAACATAAAGCACACAGAAATGCTAATATTAAGTTTATGATATATAGCATATTAAGAACACAAAATCTGTTAGTGTAAATAAGAACTGGAGCAAAACCTGTGCAATCAAAACACAGACCAGAAAGATCATCAGCCTCTCTGCCTCAAGAAATAAATATCTGATATCACTCTACCTACCCAAGTTGCAAGTGACAGGTGGAGAGGAAGAGCTTCAAGTTCTACCAGGGGAAGTTTAGATTGGACATTAGGAAAAATTTCTTCACCAAACAGGACAAGGGGTAATGTACAAAAGCTGGAGCACAAAAAGTTCCATTTAAACATAAGGAAAAGCTATTTTACTGTAAGGGTGATGGAGTCCTGGCACAGGCTGCCCAGGGAGAGTGTGGAGTCTCCTTCTCTGGAGGTTTTAAAAACCCACCTGGCTGCATTCCTATGTGACCTGATCTTGGAGGACATGTTTTGGCAGCAGAGTTGGACTAGATGATCTCTAATGATCCCTTCTAACCCCTACCATTCTGTGATTCTATGAAAAGAGTTGCCAAGCATTGGAACAGGCTACCCAGGGAAGTGTTTGAATCATCATCCCTGGAGGTATTTACAGACATGTAGATGTGGTGCTTAGGCACATGGTTTAGCGGTGGACGTGTCAGTGCTGGGTTAATGATTGGGTTCAATGATTTTAAAGTTCTTTTCAAATCTATATGAGTCTATGATTCTACCTCAAAAGTATAGCAAAAGTCGAATTTCCAAAGACTAAGGAAGGCTAAAAAAAGCATGTGAGATGCTTCATTTTAGTTATTTTTCTTGCATGTAGTTATAAGGCAGGAGACATGACTGAACACATAGTAATGATACACAAATCATGTACTGTGGACTTTCAATTAAACTGAAGCCCTGTGCACACCATGAGCAGCCTTTCTAGGGCAGTAGTAGTACCTGGCCTCACTGCTCTTCACTCTAGTACTTGGAAGGCCTGTGAGTGAGTAAGGACTCAGATATGCCAGAAAATGATGTGATTCTCTTCACTCATCATGGATAAAAAACGGAAAATATGGAAATATTGCCTGTTTCTTTCCTGTACAAACAGGCTGGTATTTTCTTGTGGAAAGAAAAATTAAAAAAATAAATCCTCTATGGAAGCATTTAGTGAGGACCCAGCTGTTTGCTCTTCTTTGAGATACCAAAGACAATGAAACGATGAAATCTGCACACAAGACAGAGTCTGTATGATAAATGAATAAAACATTTTTTTAATTCCTCAGTGGGGGCTTTTCCTTGAAATCCAGGTGTCCTTTCCATTGAAACTCTCAGAAGAGGAAAAATTACACTGTTCATTATCTTAGGCACAACATTTGCATAGAACCCTCTTCACACAGTGGCTCCTGTCAAAACACACTCTGCCATGTCATCTCTCTGGTCACCATGCACCACTTTAATATGTGTTTCCTATGCACACTACACGCCAGCATGCTAGATATCCTACATGATATAACCCCTTCTCCTTTGCAGGATGGTTAAGATTTTTCTTCCTCTCCCTGCCAGAGCAGTCATCTCATCCTACTTAAGCACCATAAATCTGTATGAATACTTCAGACCTTTATTAGAAAGGACACTGAATGATGTGAAAGAGGGCTCACTTTAAAGGTTGTTTGGGTTTTTTTTATCAGATCATTTTTCTAGGACATTTTTCCCAGTGGCTCACAGATACTTGTTCTCAGGCAGACTGTTTTGTTAAATTACAGGGGCTTCACATAGGTTGCATTTTCATTACGAAGCATGGTGTAGGTAGTGTTCAAACAAGCCTTTTTCTGTAACTTCATACCATTTAAATGCACTCCTCTGCTCTGACATCCTCTTAAATAATTTATGTATACATCACTACTGAAAATATCATACTTTACATTCCACATGTAGCAACTTGGAACAATTACAACAATACAAGTTAATTAAAGCTACAGGGTAAATCTCTGACCCTATTGAAGTCAAAGGGAGTTTTGCGTCTTACTTCAATAGAACAAGCATTTCACCCTGAGGCCCCCTCTGTCCCCCTTAGTTTCCCTGGCCGTTTGTGCAAAAAGTCCTGGAAAATATCAGGTCTCAGAGGCAATTAGCCTAAGAGAGCCATACAACAAAGCTTTCCCCTGCCAATGTGGTGTGGGCAGCCCTCTGCCATCAGGAAATAGGTCCACACTGGGGTGGACATGTGGTTCCAAATGGCAGCCCCCGTGGGTATAAAGTAAAAGCGTAGGAGCTGCTCTGCAAGGATACAACAAGAGTAAAGCTACAGGAAAGTAATTGTAGGTTAGGAGAAAGGGCCTGAAGCTGTGTTGAAAGCGCAAGGGACATAGGCACTTGAAAGTCAAACGTTTCCCTAATTGCTGTCTAAAATGACTGCTCCTGACCAGGGCTGTCCAACCTTTCCTGGTGGGTGGGCTACACAGCTCCTTCCATTGTCTGTCAAAGAGTGGTATGCAATGGCATATTCCCTGGAAAGGACCAGATGTCCTGAACATGAAAAGCACATGTGACCTTTTGCTATTATTTTCTGCTTTCCCAGAGGCACCTCAGCACAGGACAGAGAATAGGTTGCTGCCCAAAGGAATTATTCCAGCAGCGGCAACCCATTCTTAGTTGCTCCATGTCCCATGGAGTACCTTGGCTTCTCCCATGACATTTAAACAGATGTATACTTTCTATGTAACAGGAAACAGGGTCCTAGGCTGGGTTGGAGCCATGGGTTGACTCATCTCCATCTCTGCCTGCCAGAAATGAGGCACCACGTGAGAAGTCTAATTACCCAAGCTACTGGCCCACAGTCTGTGAGGTTTGAAAATGTGACCTGAAGAGACAGGCACTTCTATGTTCAATATGTCCAAGGTGTTTTTTTTTCTCAGAGGATTGTGGATGATCTTACTAGCTCTGTGGGTTTAGTTGTTTCAAGTGTAAAATTAGTTTTTGAAGAACAGAAGTCCATTCTTGATCTGAAGTACTAAATGAAGACTAGACTTTTCCTTAACACATTTTGTTTCAACGGGAAACATATTTTTGCATGGTCTGACCTTAATATATAGGGTGTTACAGAAAATGGACATTCAGACAAAATGGAAGGATCATAATTACAAGCTCTTGAAAAGTTCTTTCTAGGTGAAGATATTCATACTTACAGAATAATGCACTGGGACTACTCTTCTTGGACCAGGATAACACTTATTGGGAAACTGAACCTAGGAAAAAACAAAAGTATTTTTTAATTTGGTATATATCAAGGTTTCTTGGATGTTTTTGAGGTTCTTAAGTCTTATGAAAACTTGAATCAGACATTATTCACCTTCCTAATGACAATGCCATTGCTTGAAGGCATCCTTGGTGCCTAAAGTTAATTGCTATTTTCATACTTCTCTTTTTGCTGTGGGAATTCAGTGTGAACAAACAGTATTTATTTGGGGATTCTTGCGTTGCAAAAGGTCAGGTCCAATTTTATATTTCTGTATATTCATCTTTACAAAGAAGTGTTTTGTTCAGTCTGGACACAGAAACATAATAAAAACTCTTTAAATTGGTTAAAGGATTCATTTATCCAGTCAATTTTGTTGTTTTTTGAAGAATAGTGAAGTACTGCCTTTGAAAAAATCTTTGCTGAATTTCCTTGAGGAAAATCAAAATCAATGTACTTGTGAATACTTAAAGGAGCTGCCATCATGACATCTATTTTATTTTTTTGTCTCTATATTGCTCTCATTGTAGAGGATGACATGGAAAAGGATCTCCACTGTACCTTTCTCAAACATTTTGTTTGTTTGTTTGTTTGGGGTTTTTTTTATTATATGGTTTAGTAACATAGGGACGTATTCGTTGGAAAGAAGTTCAGATTCAGAAAAATAAAGTTATCAAAACTAATGACCACGAGTTTGTTTATCCCTGACACTGTTACTGATGAACTATTAGAACATGCAAGAGAGTTGGATAAACTGGAAAGAAATAATTGTATTCCAATCTATATCAAATGTGGAACTGTTGTCTAACGATCCCTTTGCAAGTACAGATCAAATAATGAGATTACATAATCATATCTCCTATTAACTTCCTTTCTAGTCCCTTATTAGCTGGAAACAATAATACTCTCTTTTTTTAAGGTGGTCTGTTTGGGGACAAAATAATCATCTATAAAGAGTAGGAATTCGTTTTTCTTCTAGACAAGGACAAGTGGGCCATTATCAGAAGACCGTGACAAATGAGCAGAGGTCTCTTCCAGGTATTATAGTCAGAGCCTTCATTCCTGGTTTGTACAGGTGTTAAAGCTCTTTAAGAGGGATTTCAGGTGCATGCTGGTGAAGAAATTTTTAACCAACAGGGAAGAATATGTCATAATTTTTCATGTCAAAGTCACTGAGTAGCTCTTGATATTCTTATCTATATAACTAGCAGTCAGCAGCAGCAGTAGTGAGTTTGACTGAGCGTAGCTGTAGGTTGAAGCAGGCCAGACTCAGCCATGCAGTCTACCTCCTGGAATGGTCCTTTGTGATAACAGAGTATCATGCATTGAAGTGCCTGATTTATTGCCAATCTCAATTTCTGTCATGTGGGTGCTCTTCTTTATGGGTGATAGAACCAGATACCAACAGATACCAGTTTCCACAAGTCCAGAGACCTGCTGGCACAAACTTGGTTGAACTCAGTATCTTCTGAATTACCGAGACCACAGCAGTCACTAAGCACATGACATTCAATGTAAATGAAAAGCACATTTTACAGCAGCTCCACTAAGAGAGATTCAGAGATGTTCATGGATTCAGCATGAGATTACTTTGGAAGAAGATGACCTTTGACTGGACTGACACTCATGTCAAGAGTGTGATTTTCTTAAAGCCTCTCCCTCTGGGATATGCCTCAGGTTTTTATTAATTGCATTTTAGACAGAAGAAAGAAAAATCACATTACTCCCCTTGCTGCAAGATTTATCACTTCCGTTGCCAGTGATGTGGCCAGCACTTTAAATCTGAAGCTGTTCTGTGATCATCTATCTTTCATTAAATAAGTGGAAGTAGGTACAAGGAGGTGTACAAGGAAGAGGGGACTTTGAATACAGGGGTGTGGACTGTGCTAAACGGGTACCAATTAGTGTCTCCTGTACGTTTATAAGTCCTCAGGGTAGGATGGATGGATGCACTATATTACAGAGACTAATAAGGGAAATGTAGTCCAGTAGTCAAAATCCCAGTCCTTTTGTAGAGTCATTTGAAATCAGTGGGTCAGTCCACTGTAAGCACTTGGCTAACGCACAGTGCAAACTTTCATTGTCCATAGCCTGTGATCTTCACTTTCTACATGCAATCTCACAACTATCGGTTGTCTTCTACCCTTCCAAAAGTTACTCTCAAAATAAGAGTTATTCCTAGGTTGCTGTGAAGTACTGATCTCTTACATTTAAATACAATCATACTTTCTCCTCTGTTCTGACATAAGCATGGAAATCACTGCTGTTGCAAGGTTATAAAGCCTTCAAACACGTAACTGCATTTCATCCATTCAAGATGACAATTATATCAATATGAATTTTTTTATTAAGCAATACTAGCAGCATTTTATTTTGCATACTTTGTTGGTGGCTTTTTTATTGAAAGACTGAAATGTATTAGATAGAGGCATATCTTTAGAAATGTAAAATAGTATTTTCTTTCTCACATATTTTACACTTTTCTGATGAACACCATCCAAACCCTAGTCTCCTTGACTGCTGAAAGGACTGATTTGCATCATTGGCTAAGGATGGTTCTGATGCCCAGACATCCAGCTCCAAAAGACCTGCTCTTACCACTCTTTCTAGGTATTATAATGAAGTGCTTTGGAGTAATCTAAATTATGTAAATACTCTTCCCTATCAGCTACGCTTCTCATATATTCCCTTAGAGTAAGATTAAAACAGTGTAGGAAGTGTGCTTGATATTCCCACTAAAATGCTATGCACTTAAACTGTACTTTTTCCTGGCTTTTATACTGGAATGAATTAGGCAAAGCAGAATTAACCTTGTCAGTCACCAAGTCAGCTTCCACGACATAGAGTGCTGTAACGAAGAGTATAGAAATAACAAGAGAGCCCCAATGCAGTCACCCTCCACTGATTCCTGCATACAGTATGTAAAGTGCTTTGGGGTACTTTGAAAAGATAGATTCAATATAAATGTAAAGTAATATCAAAGAAAAGTCTTTTTGCCTGGAAGTAAAGGGCAAGGGAATATGTTCTCATGCAAACAAAGAGGTTTATGTCCAAAATCATGGATGGTGGTGAAGCTCGGCACAGACTTCAGACACAGAAGAAAAGTCCTAAACTGTTGACTGGAGTGTTTGGCCTGAGCAGGAGTCTTAGGGAAGAAATTGATTGATTTAGCAAAGTGGAGAAAAACTGGGTGACCAGAAAAAAAAGAGTGAATTAGAAGGGAGAGAGTATGTGCAGAATAATGACAGAACTGAGTCCATGTGGTGGCAAACTAGCATGGAGCCATGAGAACGGTTGCCAGATCTTCCTGGTCTGGCTAACTTAGTCTGGTAAAGGCAGATGATAAGCAGGAGCAAGGCAATCATGTTTCTGAAATTACGATGTCTGCCTTTCTGCTGATGTAAGGCCCTAGGAACACCCTCTGTGTTAGAAAAGGAAATAATTCTAGTTTCATATGTACCTTACCATACCTCTCTCTCTCAAATGTCTCAAAATCATGAGCATTCACTTGCCCCTCAAGCCCCAGTCATTATTCCAATGGACAGTTCCCAGGCAGAGGGCAGGATAGATTCAGAACACAGCATTTGGGTGCTTCTGCAGTACTTGGAGCAGGAGCAGATGGAGGACAACTGACTTCTCAGACTGTGGAAATCGGAAAAAAAGGGGAAGAATAAGGGGAACCATCAAGTTTAACTGGCGAACAATGCTATTAGATATGAGTATGTTATAGAGCACAATGGTCACTGTGTCAGAGACACCCTAGCAGCCTGGTCCATGCTGCTGTTGAACAGTCTGCACAGATGCCAGATGAGATAACAAATCAGAAATAACATACCATGGTTGGTTTGGGCACACTGTCACAATGCCAGGCCTACTGTTGCATCTAGCACTTGTTCAGGAACCTCTGCATCACACCCTGTTTCATGGTGAAGACAGGACCACCTCTCAGAAGCCCTTAAGCACTGTTACAGAAGCTCCACAAGTACAGTTCAGTGATAGATTTGCTGTAGAAACCCAGCTGATTTCCTCACTGGTCAGGCTGTTCCTGAAGTAACTTCCTGAAAACTATTCCTGCAGCACACTTAAGAGAGAAGACAGATTCTCTGAAACCAGAGCTGAGGCTTTTGTGTTTCTTAAAAGTATGGAAGAAAATCCAATTTCCAAAACTGTGAGGGTATTGACATTATCAAACTTTCTTTTGCACCCCAGACTCAATGTTTTCAATTGACCATGCTCCTGCTTATAACTCTTAAAAATGATGCCCGTTAGGCTTTGCAAAATTCATAAACTCTTGTCACTTACTTCAGAGCTCTGTTGTGACAGGATGTTCCCTGAATTAAAGTGCGATGCTGTATCCATTAAGCCATCATTAGTAACTAGTCACCTCAGTGGTGTGTTGTTTCCTTGCCACATCTGGTTAACGGAGAAAGGAAGTCCAGAACACTCTGAATGGAATTTATGGGGGCAATACATATATATATATATACTTTTTTTTCCTTAGGAGCTTTTCCTCAGCACAACTCAGTGAACGTCTAATTGTTAATGCACAGAGCTGACTAGCATAGGAGAAAATGCCTATAGTCAGATGGAGGGTCCAGCAAGGCTCCTTGTGTAATTGCTTCCAAAGAACAGATGACCAGATCTGCCTTATAAAGTTTACAAATGAAGTAGATAGATCTTTTGCATCAAAAAACAAGTACTCCCCATTAACCCTGGAGTGCATGGTGAATCCAAACATTTCTGGCAAGCTTGTTTTAATTCTGTCATTCTAATAATCACCAAAGCAATGAAAGATGCTCTCGTGTGGCAGAAAAAGAAATAAACTTGAGCAAAACGGAAACTTCAAGAACATATAATTGCAAAAGGGCTTGTCTTCTTGAGCTTTAACCAAATAGCCTAATTTTCGTGATATAATTTTGTCAGATAAGAAGAAAAATGTACTTTTTGTTCTGTGAATGCCTGTTTGTGTAATAGCAGCAGCATTGTTATTCCGTGTCATCGCTTGTTGACAAGCCTGTTTGAGTTCCAATAATGGAAAACTATCATGTTGATTTGCTTCAGATTAACCTCATCTTCTTGTCATACTACAGGTATTTTCCATTACAAGAAACAAACATATAATGATAGGTAAATGATTTTGATAAAGGCTGACAAAGATTTTAAAGCAGCTGCATAGTTGCTTATTTTATTTTAGAAGAAAACAATAGCATCACAAAGATGCATCTGTCAGATGTCTTTGGTAATTTTAGTATTAGGTGTTGTCATGACTTCCTACATCTGGCTAGAAGCAACAAATGCTTTTCTCTGTGTTATAAATGTTATTTTGAATAACATATAACTTCTAAATCAATCAGTAAAAAGAGATGAAAATAGTGAAATCACCAGCAAAACTAACATTATGGACCGTAAATAATTACTCTAACCAATTCTGATATGTTATCTTCACACTACAATAATTTTGTATCCCAGACAGAGAGTTGCTGATTTCTTCTTTTATATTTTTTCCTTTAGATGCAGAACTTGGGAGAATGAATTATTCTGATCTGATAATAGCAGTGCTAATGTTATAATGCAAAAAGTATCAAAGCATCCAGCGGTATCCACTTATTCTATGCAGAGACTGGTGTTTACTCTCTAGCTACCAATTACCAGAAGTGACTTAAGTCAGCACCACTTCTGGCTATAACAAAGACTTACCACTTCAGTCCCTTTCAACACAATAACTCATGCAACTGAAACTTTAAAATTCTATTTTAGAAGGTAAGCTCTGTGCTTGCTTAAACTGTGTGGATGTTACAAGTCTCTATCTAACTATATAAAGATACTATGGTGTGCACAGTAACTGCCTGTTAGGCAAATAAAATACAAAACCATATGTGTCAAATGCTAACACCACAGGGCAGCAATTTGAAGGCAGTCTCTCCTCTTCCTCTAAAAAATTATCCTTTTCACTCCTTTTGTTTATCAAAGGATGGAGAATGACTGGTAACAAACTCTCATGCTTCCACTCCTTTGGACTGCAGTGTGTAGCAGAATGTTGCACCGTGTTTGTCTGTTTTGGAGTCAGGTCACTGGGGAAAGACCTTGAACAAAAACAGGAGTATGTGTAAAGCCTTGAGATGGCCTCTACACTCCATAATAATATCGACTTCAGGGCTTATTTTGAATTACCAGGAAAATAAGTCAAGGAACCTGCAGGTTTAAAAAAAAAAACCCAAACAATCCAACATTCCCAAAAGATAAACCATATCTCCACTACAGACCTAAAAGAAGCTGGTGGTTTTTTTTTCTAGAGCCTTTTAAATTTAAACTCCATTTCCATCTGATGCCTACTTGGTCTATGTAAAATCATTTGCTGGTCTCTGATCACGTATGATCAAAGAAATGTTGCAGCTACAAACTCCAGTATCATGATTAGCACTAATGGGACAACCTCAGAAGACAGAAGAAGGACTGAACAGCCAGTAAAGCAGAGATGAACACTCTGATGTGATACCACTGAATTAGGATCTCCATCCCTTGACAGCCCACAGGAAGGAAATTTACCTTCTCTCTCTCTTCTCTGTAAGTACCATCACCTAGCAGTACCAAATGACCACAACTGTTCAGTTCATGGGACAGAAGACTTTGTCAGAGACCTAACATAGAGTAGCTGAGAACGGGTCTCCTCTTGCTCCTGCTGTGTCTGCAAGCTCTAGGCCCTGGGCTGAACTTGCTTCTTCATGAGTGTCCTCTCACACATCCATGATCTCACTGTGCCATCCAGTCTATTTGTCTGACCCATGAATCAAATAAGGGTTTCTATTGTCTCCTCTTAGGAAGATTTAGTGCATTTTTAGCAGCATTATCTGACAGCCCAGGCACAAAAGTAAGGTCAGATCTATTCCTAGGGCCCTGTTGGCATCTATAACTGCCTGAGTTGTACTCTAACTGTATGTGACATCCACCAAGTGAATTTACTGTAGCAATCACTTTGAGCACATCTTAAGGATTTCATCATGATATTTTGCAGCTTGCAATGCCAGAGAGAGAACAACAATATGAAATAAAATGCATAGATCTTCCCCTGTTATGAAAGAGAAATGGAAGAGCAGAAAACAGGCTGAATTTCTCCAGGGTAATTTTATGTAAAAGAAAGACCAGCAACATCCTTTAAGGTCTGAAATGTCAAGCTTGTAAAAATAGTATTCTTGGGAGTTGTATTTGATCATTTGTTAAAGACTGTGATATAAAATGTAGAAATCCATGTGTAATGCTTCAAATCCCTAATCTGGTTTAAAAGGTCAGTTGAAGCCTAAAAGGACTTGACATTTTCCCTTTAAAAATCTGACTTTTTGACTCAGAGCTAACAACATTTGAGCCTGAATGACCTGAAGGATAAATACAAAAGCTGATTTCAATTGAACTATTTAGAAAGCAGGGGATCTTCTAATTTGTAAGATAGCATTCAGGGAGGTTTTTCCATTAAGAACTCAATCGACTGAAAAATGATTTCCTTGGGTATTCCACAATCTTTCAATGCTTGTGTAAATTTTACACAGGAGGGGGCAGCGAGTGAGGCTGAAGATGTATAACACAATGCTGTGAGAGCAGAAAACCCTTTATAAAACAAGGGTAACTGGTATTTGCCTCAAAAAGTTGTACTTTTTCCACCTCTTCTTTCACTGCCTTGGAAAACTGGGTCTGTTTAAAAATCTTTACTGTCCAGTGCAGATGTACTAATGTTGTGCTAAGGATGATGTTCCAACGATTCCTTGGGGATTTCCCAGTTCTTCTCCTGCTCAGCTCCAGCTCCACCAGACAGTCACTGTGGTGACTGAAAGCATGGCCACTTTTTCCTACTCAGGTCTCCACTACTCCCAAATTGCCTCGTTTCTTTGTGACCACTAGTTCTACACTTTCTCTTTGTTGCTCTGCTCTCTCTCATCTGTTTTTTTCCAATGCTATGATGGAGAAAACAGTGCTACCTCGTGGAAGGTCAGCCTCACCCTTCAGGACTTTCACGCTCATGGGTGTTGGCCACTCTATTCACCACAATTTTCCAAGGGACCTGTAAGGCTTGAGATGAGCATCAGTCATGAGGTATTGACCTCTCTGTCCAGCACAGTCTCTCAGACGGCTGTGACAAGCCCTCAGCCAGGGCAGGGTTGGGAGGCAGATATGCAGCTCCCCTAGTCCCTGCACCACTGGGTAATTGGTACTTGGTGCCCCCCTAGCTCTGGCAGTCGGATAAGCAACAGGGATGGAGACCACCACTCACAGGCTGGGAGATAGGCGGAGGGTGATGGAGGAGTGACATTGTGTGACACCTCACAAAGCCCCTGCAGGAGCTTCTCACTGGCTGGGTACCCTGCTCTTCCTGGCCAAAAACCATCGGCTCCCCATAGTGCAGTGACCAGGACTGTTGTGCCATACCGACACCCACCAGGCCAAGCAGTTGCACACCCATCAGTCACTTGCTTTAACAGAAATACCACTGATTTAACTGAATGTTCTCCCAGGATCGATGTCTCCCAGCTTCCCTCGGTGTTTATTTTTGATAAATGCCTCAGTTTCAGCTCCATCCACCCAGCAGCTGGGGACTATTATACCGTGACAACCTTCTATTCCATTGTCACAGTGTCAGATGCCTGAAAAGGATAATAGGTAGATATTTCTGCTCTTTGGATGTTAAGAAATAAGTGGCATTCCTATTCCTTATTTAGTTACTTCTTAATTTTAATGAATAGCTTTAGTGTTAATTACCAGATTCCTATATTGATAAAAACTGTCACATTTTGCATGTTAATAATAGCATAAATTTGATATTTATGCACTGCTGTTCTTTTGCAAATATAGACATTTGGTAATCATCATTATGATGATAAAATTCATTAAAATTTGAGAAACAACCTATTATCCCTTCTGTCCGTCATCTTTTAATTAAGTAACATGGAGAGATTTTATAAGACTTTGCTAGTCACACTGCAGAATATTGTTTCTGTAAAGGAGTCCCTATGTATCAGAATATCTCCATTTCAGTTTTGATAGACCTCATATAAATGAACAAAAGAAGATTGACAGTAGATTTATTCAAAACCATATTTCAGATATTAAAAAAAAATTAACCACATTTAGTTCAGCACATATCTGAATCTTGCTTGGGTGTAGACTGGAGACTATAACAATGTTAGAGTCTATACTAAAATATAGAAGTTTGCAATAGGAGAAAACTTTTGTAATTAATTTCAAATTAATCTCAAATTTCTAGCAGTCACTCACATGAAAAGTTTGGTTGTATCTAAAATTATAATGAAGTTAATTTTTTTTACTTGGATTGGACCAAGTAAAAATGTATGGGACTTGTTTGATTCAAACATATTCAAACAATTCAGGCATTTGAAGTGGTTCAGTCAGGGCCTTCAGTCTTCATCTACTCCTGGTCTGCATGATACGTTAAAATTTCAAGCTATATTTTCAATCACAAAAAAATAAGCAGTGTTAAAATTAGGTTTTCTTTGGCTGTCTTAATAATATCTGGACAGAGGAGTTTTCTTCAGTAACAGAAGTGTTTTGTGATTATAATCATGACCTTTAGGACATTCACAATAGACACAGTTTGTACCATTTGACAATATCATAAACTGAAATCTCATTTTGTTGACACATACTCGATGTTTGTTTCATATTAATGCATTTATTTACCCAACTTAACCAAACAAACCAATCTTCTAAGTACCTCTGTACTCAATAGAACTGTAAAAAATACACATGAAGAACTTATTTTAAGAGTTCTTATGTATTTCCTTTTTATTACCGATTCCTTTGATGCCGAAAAATACTCAGACTTACCGCACCAGTAAGTGTTTCAGGGAAAGATATAGCCTGTGTATAGCTCATCTTTGACTTTCAGTCTTAACTATGGCCTAATATACTAACAAATCCGGTCAGATTCTCATGCATGTTATATTATCACCGTGTTCAGCCAAGAGTGAAGGAAGCAATTTTGTGAGGTCAAAGGATGGTCAATGCTCTTCTGTTTGAGTTTTTCTTGGGTTCATCCAGACAATTTTCATCTCTAAAGGTTGCTTCCCTTCTTTATATAGTTAATTCCTTCCTCTACAAGTCTGACATAACTCATTTAAGGAAAGTTACATTGGAGTTTCTTCCTTCAGACACAGTCTAGTGTCACGCAGAGGCTATGATGACACAATCACAAGGTAACTCATGAAAAAAAAAAAACAAAGAGGAAGAAAATATTTTCTCTTAGTTTAAATTTTGCTCACATATTTGTTTTGAAACTATTGGAGCTAGCTGAGAGAGTAAAATTCCCATTTAAAAAAAGAAAAATCTCAAACCCAAACTATAAAACAGATACCATTTTTTTTTTTTTTAAGGTAAAAACTCAAGAATGGAAATACTTTGTCCAAGTAAAAAGATTTAGAGTTGAATATGATGTTGCACTGCTACCTGGGAGTTGCTTCCCTCTGTTTCTGTCACTGTGTGAGGGTCAATTTTCTCTGATAAACTGGAGTTTCCAGTGATGCATGAGAACTACTTCTATTCTTGAAGAGTGATGGTATTTCATGGAAAACACCTCCCTGTCCACCCACATACCAGAATGAAGCCATTGGACCACGACATCCAAGATGTACTATAATCGTACTACAAAACTAGGGAAAAAAACAAAGCAAAGTGTTTGATCCCCAAACTGAAATCTCTTCTGGAACATTTGCTTTATGAACAGACAGATCAAAGCACAGTTGAGTTTTCTCATACTTTCTCTAAAAATCATGTAGAATCACAAATTTCAGATGAATTCTGTGATAATCTGCAAATCAATAAAAACCTGTTGGGAAGTGAGGAAGAAGTGAAAATATCCCCCTTTCTAAGCTTCAGAGTCTACACTGAAGTTACTTGGAATAATGTTGAATTTCTTTGCAAATATTTTACACAATTCTTGGTAAATATACCCTTTTGTTGCTTTGAAATGACAGATAAAACAAGCTATTTTAGCGCAGACAGTCTGCCAATCCTCGGCTCAAGTACTGTCTTTGACTCATAATAATAAAGTGATGGAAGTATGATTTATTCCTCCAGAAATTTCTAAGAAGCTGCCAAATGTTGCCTTGAAGCACGCTTTTCTTAAGCAGTCACTATGGTGAAAACATTCCCAACATCTTCCCAATGTAGCAAAGCAGGAATAATGTAATACTCTTCCTCCAGATGCATTACATTGTTAAGCACTTAATCTCAAGGACCTTTTTGAAGTTCAGATAGTTCTACTTTATTCATCATCTAGTGTTTAGTTAAAGTAACAAATGATTGAGCTGAAAGTCTTTCAGGAACAAAATTCCTTTTTTCCCCATACATAAACAGAGTTGCAGCCTTTGCATTTTTCGCCATCTGGCCCGCAGTGTGAAATGACATTAGTAGCATGTCAGGTTTATTCCCTTTTCAAAGAAAAAAAAAAAGAAGAAGAAAGAAAGAAAAAGAAATAAAAAACATAATCCTAATCTATAGTATGAAGAGTATTAAAATGAAACATCTGCCTCACTGAAATGAGTGGATGAACTCTGAAGTCTGCAAGCTGCTGGAGTTTGTCAAGTACATGTTTACATTGCTGACTGTTGTAAATTCGCAGGATGATGACAAGAAGTCTACAAACTAAAATATCTTATTCAAATGTTTTTAAACATCTGTTTCAAACAGAAAAGGCCAGGACAATGAAGTGGCATAGTGATCACAGGCAGACTGAGGATGCAATAATATCATTTGGGTTGCATACTAAAAGGCGATGGCAACAGAGGTTTATAACTGCAGTCACCAGCTTGTGGTCTGAAGTTGATAGACTAGAGTGCTGAGAGGGTTGTATCTGTCATCTAACTATGTGACTCCATCCAGACGAAGGACAAAATGTGCTCAAAAGTCATTTAAAAAGTTTACTTTTACTACAGCACCTGATGATTTCAAAGTCAAATAAATTCTAAGCTCTGCAGAACACCTTTGAACACCTCCAGGAATGAAAGATCGCAGATTTCTCAAGACCTTTGTACAAACAAGGAACACTTGACCAATGAAATTGTGTTGTTTAGCAAACAGAATTAATTCTTGCTATCTAAGGTTTGGAGTTTTTTTTGCTTTGCAGGACTTCAGTTTCAAGTCCTAGGATATAGATTTTATTTCAATCACCAATGTGAACTTGAGATATTGTTTTGTGCTGGATAGAAATTTTTATTCATACCCTTAAAAAAATCCAGAGATGATTAATAAAAGGTGTCAGGCTTTTTGTGTCTCATTTTTTTGAGAGGCAGCCAAGGACGAAACCTAAAACCACAGTATCTTCCTAGCCAGTACTCTTTGAAAAACCTTTTAATAAAAATAATTTAGTTTAAGTTTTAAATTGGCTGTGTAATATGATATAGCATTCTTCTGAAAGTCAGCAAACTCCTTAGTAGTCTGCAGGGGCCTAAGCACTTTTGCTATAAATTGGGAAGAACTTTGGGATTTATTTAAGTCTTCTGCTTAAGCAAAATTAAAATATTCCACTATCCTCAAAATGCCATGATCTGAAGAAGTACAGTGTCAAGAAGTTAAGCAAGGTGATCATGGTGAAAATATGGCCATGACATAATTATGACCTGGGCTGCCTATACCAGTTTTTGTTAGCACATTCTCCAGTCTAGTTTTGGCACATTCCAGTCAGTCAGCAGCTAATATACAAGTGTTCTGAGGGAGACTGAATGAGAATAGGATTGCTTCCAATAGGGATTATGTAGGACAAAACCACATTTGTTTTATTTTGGGGGAATAGAAGGAGATAAAAATTAATGATATGGATATGAGATGTAACACTTGTTTTGAAGCTACAAGAATTTCCTTGTCCCATTTTATTTCCTAGTATCTGTATAATAATTTATTTCAGGTAGCATTATCACAAGCAACAGAATTTTACTGTGGATTTGATTACTCTGAATGATGCAATAATAGACTTGCATCACTTCTTCACCACATTTCTTTGGGAAGACTAATTCCCAATGACTTAACTTCATGTTTATGCACCCAGGGAAACAAGGTTAGCTTGTGTTTGTAAATGAATTACGGTATTATTGACTGCATCAGACTGTAGCAGGATGAACTGTCTACCTATAAAGGAGTATCACCCGGGTTGCTCTTCCAGGAACATCTGGTCTAGGTGCTAATGCATAGGCATATGTGATGTTTCTTAGGGCAGTCATGTAGCAGCACAACTTAAAATAATGTTGGACCATCGAGGAAAGGAAGCAAGAGGAAAGCATGAAAGGAAAGAAGGGTGATTTATAAGCTAATGATAAAGGAATGAATAAGGTCCCCTCGTCCATCGCACACCGTAGGGCAGCACAGGTCTTTGTTATGGAGACATAACTCATGAGACAGTTTATACCAAGGAATGTGTTCATATTAATCTTCGACATAGTTATTGGATGGGTTTGAGATAGCTTTTAGTATCATCTTTTTAATATTAGTGTCCTATTTAATATATCTGAGTATTATCTCAGCCTTGCTAAGCTTGTAGTCAATGTTACTCACTACAAGACTTATTCTTTATTTTTGTGGTGGTTGCCCTAGAATTCTTTCAAGGGGAAAAGAATTACTTATAGTGAGTCTTCACTAGACATATCTGTGTCAAACACATTATTTTCTCAGAGACTTGGCATGACTTAAACAGGAAATTGGCTATCCATTTAAAGAACATCTACAGCTTCTTTGTTGTTCCTCATAGTCAGATCCAAGACTGAGGGGTTCCTACACCAACCATATTAAAATAACAGCCCACACAGGAAAGAACATGAGTCTTATGAGAGTGGTTCAGATAAGGTATGTTTAAAGTAACTTAAATGAAGAGATTACTTACCCAAATAATAACAAATGCCTCTGTAAAGCATCTTTTTGTCTAGGAGTTTCTTAAAGTGTTCACAGACTTCACAATTCTATGTTCCTGTAAATATTTTTTAGTCTGAGGTTGAAAAGAGAGGTGATGGTCATTCATTTTAACAGGGAATTTTGGTGGAAATCAAGTTAGGATATAATGGAGAGATAGGAATGAGTTGTTCATAAAGGTGTCACAGTTCAGCAGACTGTTAGGTATCTTGCTTAAAAGAGTCTCCATCATTGCTAAGAACCACTTTTGAAATAAAGGAATGTCATTTTCACCACTTTTGGTTTGCCTCAGTCTCAAGTCTGTTTCTGTTGTAAAGTCTGATGAGATCATAGCTCTTGAGCACACATTCCCAAGTTAATGTGTAAAGAAATTTTCTCCATCAAGGTTAAATTTTCTCCATTTCTTTTTTATTAATGTTTTTAATTTCACTTGAAAGTAATACCCTCTTTTATCTAATTGTTCATTTATTAGGAAAAAGATTGTTATCTCAAACTTACGTACTGGATTTTCCGACTCCTTGGTGGTCGGTGAGTAGTGTTCCTAATTTAGCCCAGGGTCCCATCCAGTTAAAAGCAGTTCAGTAAAATCTTTCTATCTGAAAATTTAAGAGCTTAAGGGGTATGTGGAGTCCTCATTCACTTTGTAAATCTTTTCCTACCAAAACCACAAAGCTTCTACAATACCAAATGTGCCGGCATGCCTGATGATAGAAGGGTGACTCAAACTTAGAAACTAAAAATCACTCTGTAGTTAATATTTTAAATACTATTTAGATAGGAAAGAGAAGCTAAATAGCCAAAAAGTCTTTTCATTTTCTAACTACTTCTTGCAACTAATGCAGCCTTTACATGTGGAGCACAACTTTCTTTAACAAGCCTTTTGGCTTCTCAGCTCATCAAGTTCGAACAGAACGCCAGAACAATTCAGACAGTGGAGAAAATTTACAACCACAAAATCTTTTACTGTGGCCATAATTCCAACTAGTGGGAATGTACTTCCTCATTCTACATAGAGACATAATATGCATGTGTAAGTATGTCTCACAGAGATATGTGAATATGTTGTATACAGAATAGCATTAAGAAAAAGTCATTTACTGGACTGTATTTACACCAAGGGGAAAATTTGCAGGGAAAGAACAAGCAATCCATTTCACCAAAAATGTGCTTCCAACACACTGCCTAGGAAAGGGTATGACAAGTCCTCATGGTGCTGATACACAGAAGTGAATTTGTGGAAGCACTTTCTGGAGCGCTGCAGTGATGAAAACAAACAGAGCACAGATTTGTCATTCTGAGCACTCAGGAGCTTCACACAAATGCAAGTGCAGCATAAAACCCACTGGATCCTCTGTTGAAGTCAGTGGAGTTATATAAATATATAATTTATTAAAATATTTAACTAGACACATTGTTTATGTTGTTGTGAGGATGCCAGACTCATTGGTACCTTTTCTACTTCACTCTCTGATGAAATAAAAGGACCAATGAAATATTTCATATGCTATATACTGCGTAGTAACAAAAGATAGGAAAAAAATCCCTTAATGAGAAGATAACGCTAAACAGTTTGTTCTTCCTTGGTGAACAGAAAACTGTTCCTCATCAATGCTAAAAAAAATTAAACTGATATTTAAGGTTAGAGTTGTTTTTTGAATATGTGTGCAATAATCTTTGAACACAATTTGAATCAATAGCAGCAATACTAATGCTAACATTTTTTTGTGGCAAATGAACAGAAAACCTTTGTATGTGAACAAATATTGGAAGGAATTGTGAATATCAAGATGAATTAAGTGGAGAAATCTTTCGTTACTATTTGCTGTTTTGCTTGGGAACAGGTAAGGTTGAGGAAGGTGTCTATGAAACCCAGACTCCAGATTGCAATTTAAAATCCACAGACTTTTCATCTACTGAATTTTGATAGAGAGAAAGAAAGCTGGAGATAAGGTGACCTTTCAAAATCCTGACTATTTGCAAAGTATTGGAACAGTGCATAGCTACTAAGACTCATGTAAATGATAGTTTTCTGAATGAACTAGAATTCCATACAATGGAAAAAATATTTATAGTATAGTAAAAAAAATAATAATTGATTTATGGCTAAACAGCTTGGCAAGGAATTCATTCTGTATGAAAACATGGCAAAAGTTGTATAATGTGTTGTATCTTTGTACCTATGGTGCTGTTGTTAAGGAAAATATGCAACTTGCCAAGCACCTTTTACCAATCACAGTATGCTTCAGCTTGTCTGTAACTTGATAAAACTCTAAGTTATCCTACAGAGTTCTTAATGCTTCCCCAGTGGATTCCTGAGCTCTTGTCAAATGTAAAATATTTCATCAAGAGCCAGGCTTTTCTAATCAGGCTGCTTCTGCTTTCCAGTTATCTGAAAGACTCTTTCACAGAAATCTTGTCTATTGTTTATATAGGTATCACAGAGAGATACGTTTGATACAAATTGTTTCAGTTGGAAAGAGCTCTGCCAAAGAAAACAGACAGGCAGCTGTTTGCATTGCACATAAAAATTTTGTTAAATATGGCTGCACCTGTGTAAACACAAATTTATTTCCAAGAAGTACCCCTGCAGCTGCAAAAGCTTTCAGACATTGCCAGACAAGCTATTTTTATTAAACTATGTAACATACTAAATAGCTCTTTCGATGGCTGTCATGCCATAAGAACATGTAACATAAAAAACCTTGTCCTTTTTTAGGGAAGGTGTTTTTTAGGTTTTTTTTTTTTAAAGAAAGCTAACAGAGCACTTTATAATTTAACACTGCATTATGCTACATCAGTATGAAAATACTGTATGAATACTATGTGTGTGTGTACTATGTGTCTACTATGTAGAGTTTTAGATTTTGTTACTGCCTCAGTATCTGTCTGATCCGGAGCCTATCAGAGGCCACAGAGAGATTTTTTTTACTGTCTGCAGCAGCCTATGAATCAGAGTTAACTTGAAATGCCTAGATCTGGCATGGTATTGAATTTTCCATGCTTCACCTCCAAAAAGCATAAACAAACAAGACTGTTTAAAGACTGGGAGATGCTGAGAAAAATCTGGGCTAGTGCACTGCTTCTTTGGAAAGTAGGAGCAGTTCGTTTTCACCCAGCACCCACTGACATGCTTATGATTATGCTTCAGGGAGAAGGGAGCAGAGGGGTGAAAAGACTTCTGAGTGCACTGGAAACCTTCTGGGATTGTTAGGAATTTGTAACCAAATAAAATGACCAAAGAAAGCAGGGAGTTCATGCAGCTGACAAGCAGGACAGACTCAAGTTGGTGCTTTCTGGTGTGAAGCAGAATTTCTTCCCCTGCTCTGTTTACCCTCGAAGACACAAAAACACCTCACCAAGGTGGGTGTAAATGGGTCTCTGGGGACCACCCGTGTGACTAGGGGCTGCAGTCCATATTTACAAGTATGTGTTCTCCAAACTTTAGGAGCCTCTGGGGTAGGATTAATTGACATGGTGTGCCTGCACTCCAGGTTTCCTTATGCAGATGCACATTATGTAATTTGTCCAGTGTATTTGCACTCACTCTGAGGTCTATTCTGCTTCTGTGCCAGACTTGGACTGAAAATACATGTATCATTATTTAAAACTATATGCATACACATTCAGTCTATGTGCAACACATCAAGAGGTCTACCTCTTCTTAATAAGTTCACAGATCTCCCACTGACATTTACTTTAGTTATTTATATTAAATCATTTTCAAGGAGAATAGAAGCTCTTTTATACACTGTAGGCTGTATGAATGGCTTCTCTAGAAAGCTGAAATCAATAGTGCCTAGTGATTCAATCAGCATTAGATGCAGCGCCGATTTGAGGGTTAGAGAGCCTTGTTCGACGGGATAGGATGGCGCCAATGAGCCTACCTGAGCTTAGCTCTCCTTCCTGTCTCTCCATGAGTTTGCAGAGAGCAGGGTGCTAGGGGCACTGCTTGAATCACAAGTATACGCTGAAGTAATAGTCTGTGTTTTAATTTGGAAAGTGATCTAGCCATACATAATTCTTTTAAAAGACATATTTCTGGTGATTAATGTGTAAATACAATGAAACCTCACAGCTTTTTAAAGACATTTCCCCTGACCAGGTGGAGGATCTTCAGTAAGGGAATAGAACTTCAGTAAACATCACAGTACTTTTTCTCAGCAGCCTCAATCTTGCTTCTCTGTGAAGGTCTCGAAGGCAAAATTAATAGGTAGGCAGGATATAATGGAGCTGCCACAGCAGTATTGAGTGAGAAATGTAAGCATCAGAGAAAGTTCTTACTTTAACATTAATGCAACCTCAATCAGCAGCACTATTCATCATCTTTGCATGAGCAACAAGCTTGAAACAGTGAGAGAAGCAGTCTGGATATAGCTGGCACGTACCTGCTTGACATAAAACCGACAAATTTAATGTGCTGCTCCAGTTGTGACCTGCAACTCTGAAACTGTGAGGATGTCAGCAAGCCTAGTTAAAGGACGGGGAAAAAATGAAGCCTACAGATGTAGGAATGAGAAAAGTGCAAAGCAGGTGTGATAAAAAGTAATCATCAATGTTTGCTTGAATTCCAAAGGGATGCTGTTTTTGTTCTTCACAAGCAAGTTGCTTTGGCTCCCACAAAGCTTTGGAGAATAATATTTTTTGACTGTGTCTGCAGTGACAAACATTTGTATCTGCTGTGCTAGGTAAGACCACTGCTGGCGCATACCTTGCACCACATACATGAGAAAAATGCATATGGAGCCTACAAGAGGCAAAGTTAGTTTGACCTTCAGAAGATCTCCCATAATTTTGTAGTGTAATCTTTCAGGTGTTTGACAGATGAAGTATTGAAGTACTGTGACTCTGGAGAATCTTGCTATTAAATGTGGGTTGCACATATGCATACAAACAAGTGAAATTTGCTGTTCACTACAGAGGAATTTTTTACTACTGTTTCATAATTTCAACAGTTGGTCAAAGAGAAGAAACTCTATGAAAAAAGTAATAAGAGCAATTTTCAAGCATAATAATGTTGAAATATGTTTATGAAGTAACCCATAATTGACAAATGAATATATTAAAATGGTGACTCACACACACACACACAAATCAAAACACAAAGGAAGGGAGAAAAAAATCCTCATCTAAAGAAACATCCTCCTACACTCACATTTCTTTTGGTGAGGGAAAAATATGAACCTCATATGGTATATGCAGCTCTCTTGTAACAGATGAGTTCACGCAGTAAGTGTCCATCAGAATGTAAATAAACAAGCACAAGACCAAATTATACTGTGTCCAGATTCTATGATCCCAATGAGAGAATAGTAACTGCTTTCTGTGTCATTTATGTATGAGTGAAATGCTGGAAGTGGTTTACTCCATATCCATGCTGATGGCTATAATTTCTGACACGTTGACTTGGCTTTTGTGAATGGCATATTCTTTATTAGTTTGCATGAGAGCTTACAAGTTCAGAAGAAACTCAAAACAACAAAAAAACAACCACAAGAGAAAAATTAAAAGGTAAGGTCAGTATGCTTCCAGTATTCTTGGTAAGTAAGACTTTCATATTCATAAGAAGGAAGGCTTGTCTTTCCTTAATTGCCAAACACTCTCCTTGGGGAATGAGGATGCAGCCCCATGTCAGGAGACAGCAATAGGTTACAATGTGGGTGTACAGTTTCCACAGTGGGAGGCATGCTGGCATCTGCAATGAAAAGAATATTGTAGGTACGAATGTGACTTGGACCAGCCAACTTGAATAAAAATGGTAGGGAGAAGTTAATGCAGCTGGCAAGCTACTTCCAATTATCAGAAACAGGTGCTGTGAGTTAATCAATTGGGCCCTGGGTGATCACATGGGTGGAAGCAGCATATAAGGAAGTAGCTAGTGAAGGAAGGGTGGTTTTGAGTCAAGTAAGGTTGGTTTTGCTATGTTGGCTGTGTATGTCTCTGCATGTGCATTACCTAGATTCTCTGCATCTTTGAGTGAATATAGCTTGCACTGCTACAACAAAATATGGCCATCAGTCTTTCTGCTGAACATGTAAGGAAATTGATGTCAGTGATCAATTCACGTTTTTTCCATCCAGACAAGAAAGATAACTTTCCTAACTGTCTGCTGTGGCTAGAATGTGCAAGAGTTATTTTGGGTTCCTTTTTCCTGGGAGAAAGGACGGCATGACCGCACAGCCAACAGTGTGCAGAGAAATCATGAAATGCATTGTTCATGTCATAATTCATATTTTATTGAAGAAAGCACTAAAATAGAAAGTGTAGATTGATCATGAGTAATCAAATCATGTAAGACGTCCATGAGCAATTCTAACAAAATATTAAGACAGTTTCATGGTTTAGCAAAAATAACAGAAAAGTACAAAGCCTCATGCTTTGGATATAGTTTCTTCAATTTACCTTTTTGTACATTAAAAATGTACGTAGGAGTAGCCACCTCAGTTGCATAGGCTATCAATATGCTTATTTTTTGAGAAACATCAATGTAAGTACAGTTGATTTGCCAAGTCACAAAGATTTGTCCCTGCTAAGCTGCATGTAACTGATTCACGTTCGTGATTCCTCCTTAAATAATAAGTTTAGAATCTTATTAGAAAAAGTGTTGCTGTCTAGCACTAGGAGATAAACTGTGTTGTAGAAGTCTCTCGAAAAAGATAGAAATAAGTCGCTTAATAAAGTCTAAATCATTCCTTAGGTTAGCTAATAGAAGCACCCGTGGTTATAAAATTAATCAGTCTCTGCTATTACAGCAAATTGGTGAAGATTGTATTGACACATCTTCATCTGCATGTCTCATCAGAGGTGTCCATGCCATTTAGCTACAAAACCCTGGAGGCTTTACTCTGCACAGAATCTTATAATACTTCAATTAAGGGACACCAAGCTGCCAGCCAGACAGCAGAGCATTTATTTCTTGATGACTCCTTAAGTTGTGCCACAGGCCTATCATTAAGAGAATATTTTTCACAGCATGTTGCAAAGATCCTCGTGCCATTAAAAGGAATTGAAAAAGCATCAATTTGTTGTTTCCACCTAACACAGATATTTTTCATTGCTGGAACAGCCATTAAAAACAATCTGTTTTATTGCATTCTGAAAAGATCACAGGAAGTACATATTCTGATTTATTTTAAGTATGACATTAGTATTAAAAGCATGGTGAATCTGAAGTATTTGAAATTAATACTTAAGAAAACAAAGCATTAAATATGCTTTCTTAACAATTTTGCTGAAAAAGCCTTTCTCATGTTTTCATATGAGACCTTCAAACAAGGATTCTTAAACGCCCTTGAGGGGATCTTTGCTTTTTGAGAGAGAATAAGGCCCTTTTGCTGTGTGGTATTCAGAACTAATAAACAAGCCCATATAATGGACACAAAACTAAGAAGTGAATTTTTGGCATATTCCTCCTATGGAAGTGATCTTTCTTCAAGGTGGGGAAAAAAACCTCTGGGTCAGGGCACAGGAAGCTATACATGGAATATGTATATTGAATAACTTGCACTTTCTCTAACAATTGGAGACTAATCTCCAAAGGAACTCAGACATTGCTGACCCACTTGAAGCACTTAATTTCAATAGTAGGATGAATTCAGGTGCCTACACTTCCTTAGACACCAAGGAATTATCAATACTCCTGCCAATGTGACAGTCTAAGGCAACTTTATTGACCTGTCGTGTGCCTCACCCCTGGGTAATTGGGAGATGAGCAAGCCCACAAGATCTCTCCTACAAATCCTCATCTAGGGCTCAGTTCCAGACCTGCCTCATCACTGGACGTGACTCAAGATGTCAGGATCTAGCTAAGTGATATGCTCAGTTTTACTGAGTTGGTTGGTCCTGGAATCATAACTCATGTGAGTAATCACACTGAATGAAATAAAATTCTTAACATGATTAAAACTTGCTTCCTTAAGTAAAGATTTCTAGGGTTAAGCCCCTTTTTTTTTAGTAAGTTGGTTTGGGATGAGCCATTAACAAGAGATAGCACTGAATCATGATGTTAACATACTCATGAGAGAGAGAGAGATTAAAATATTTGGCCTCCTACCCTTATTCATAAATGTGAATTTCTGAAAATATATTGAAAGGAGCAGCATTTGCAATTTTATCTGCCCTCCAATTAATTTATTTAAAACTAACATGTAAGGCAAGTGTCAATTTTGTAGAGAAAAAGTAGATTCTAGAACAAGGGCCAGACTCTACTACTCTAATTCATGTGAATAGTCTTGCTTGTGTGAATAGTCCCATTGGTTTCAATGGGCTATTCACACCGGTTCAATAAGATTATTCACATACATAATACCCTATGGTATTTCAGATGAAAGGCACTATATAAATGTAAACTATTATAAAAATATTAATAATATGCATTTTTAGTTACAGCAAAATATGTGTTTATCCTGATAGTCATTCTAGCCGATAAGGTAAATCACACTTGAGCTAAGAAACTCCTACTTCACATACAAAACACTTATTTAACTGTGCTACTAATAAGTAGTTTTTTTGTAAAAATACAAATACACATTTACATGAATGGAAATACGACATATATGTATGAAAAAGCTTTTGAGAGCTTTCAGGTAAATACTATGTATGTTTTCTTATTCCATAAAGGCAATTCTTTTCTTTTTTCTTTTTCAGAATACACAAAATACAAAGGTCCAAATTCATGTCTGCAGCAATTCTATTGACTTCAGTCAGGTTTTACCAAAACCAGGAAGGCAATTTCACACAAAGGGTATCACAAAAAACTCCACTGCCAACCATTCAAAGCACCAATTTGCAACATGTTGTGTGCAAGCAGTTCCTGCAAACCAGCATAGAACCCTTCAGCAGCTTCAGAGGAGCTGAATTGCACATTAGGCAATATTCACATTTCTAATGCCAGAGCATAGAAATCCATAGTTATCATAGATCCACAGAAATTCATAGATATTGTTCATAGATTGCAGTAATCATAATAATCAGAGAAAAGCTGACAGACAAGTTACATCTGCAAAAACTTTCCCCAATAAAACAGTGTTTTAAAAAAAAAAATCTCTGTGGGGGCACATCCACAGCCACTGTGACTCCGCAGTCTTCAATTCAAAGTCTGCCAAATCCTAAAGAATAAAAAAGAGGAGAGAAAGCATGAGAGTGCATCCCAAACCAATAGCTGTGCAATGAGTTAATATCATATAGTCTAGGAAATCAGTCACTGTCAGGGAAACAGTCTGCTAATTTATTAGTTTGCATTGTTCTAATTCTTATTTATTTATTTCTTACCAATTCTCCAGGATGCCTTGTAATGCAGTGAGTGCATTAATACAGTGCAAATCCCAACATCACCCCTTTGGGTTGAGGGATGGGCATTTTTAGGTAATCAGCATGACAATCTAACCTAATAAAACCCTATTTTTGTGCTAGATGGGGCAGCTCTTCAGCCCTTCCACCTTCCTTTCTATTTCGTGTTCACAAGGAAAGAAAATTGGTCAGAGATGTTGTGCCTGGTGGCTTGATGTTCAAACCATCCCTCCAGAAAGAGAGCTGTATGCTGTTATTTCCATCAGTGACTGCTTGGGCTCAGCCCTTCATCCGGTGTATTCCATTGATGCAGTTTTTCTATCCTTCTGTGTTATGTTTCAACCACTTTGGTGGTATAAAGACGAGAAAAAAAAGAGGACCAGAAGGGTAGGTCTACACTATCATACATCAGTATGACACTAAAAAGGAAGGTTGGAAGTTTGATTTGCTGGAGCCTGCTGTAGCTCCAGTACTGTAAGTCTACATTATCACTTCAATGGTGGGGGGGGTTGAGTTACCTGTCCCAGACTCACACCATCTGTGCACAGCGGACAGACTGGTGAAGGATCATGCAAGCACACTATAGATGAACCACCCAGATGGTATCTTGGTGTGTCTCCAATTTTGCTTCCAGGAAGAGGGAAACTTCAGGTATAACAATGTGTCTGAATGCATGTTGCATTACTCAATGTATAGGCATAAGGTAAATTTACGCTCACACTAAACCCTCCTATTCACTATATTGAATTCATGTTCACTATTCCCTGCTCCCAGTGCTGGTGCTGGTACGGTGATGACACCAGATAATTTTCACATGTGCTGCTCTACTTTTTCTTAAATCTTCCATCCTACATGTCAGACTTGAGAAGACAGAGGGAAACAATGCACAAGAGAGAAAAAAGCAGAAGCCCTGACATGTAGCCCAGTACCTGTCTTATACATTTTTCAGTTATTAATTTTTGAAATCCATTCAAACTATGCTGGGATTTGCAAACTGAAAAATAACTGTTGACCTCAATCAGAATTATGCTGGAATTACTTCAGTCACAGCTGAATTTGAACACAGAAGTGTGCTGATTCATATCCCTTTATTTGTCTCCTTTTCTTGGCTGGTATTTGCTCTCTCCTTTCTCAGGTGAAGTTCTTAATCTCATCTCTACAAATTTTCTTTTGCTTTTCTATCTCATTTCTTTATCTCACAAAAAAACCCAAACCCAAACACAGAAAGGAATGCATTACTAAGTACTGCACAGAAAAATTGACTTGTCCCTGAAACTCTTCTTTCTTCTCCTTCCCCATTTTACGGTGTGGCCAGATGACCAATAATTGAAAAGAACAAAGTTAACAGGAGGGCCAAAAATTAATGGAGATGACAACAAAGAGCGGCACAGTCCAGAGAAGAGAAATCAGATCTATTCTAGTGGTCTGCACCTCATGGAGTTTCGGCCTTGGGCTTAGTGACTGGGGAAAGGCAGTTGAATGCCTAAGTCCCATCAGGCCACAGGAAGATATGAGAGGTTAAAAAGGAACTGTGCTTTATACTATCAGACCCAACTCAAAGTCCCAGCAAGCTTCAGTCTCTTGGAAAGATCAGGCAGATCTCTTACTGTGGTTTCAAAAGGACCCATGAAAGTCTGGTATTTTCATCAGCATCATAGAAAGACTAGCATGTTTATCATCTTTAGAGACTTTTTTTGGCACAGGAGTTTGTGCCTTATATCTGAAAGCAAAGTAACAAAGACTTGGCAATGAAAAGAAAATAAGAATCACCATTGCTTAGTGACTTCTTAAGCCCAAAGTTCCTCTGTGTCAGTTATATTTAATAGCTACTAATGAACCTATCTATCATAAAAGTCTAATCTCTTTAAAAAAAACCAAAACCAACCAACCCCACAAACTCAATACAGCACTTTTTAATCTCCACAGTCTTGTAGCACTAAGTTCCACAGTTTAAATATGTATTCTCTTTGAAGTTGGCTGCCTGATCTCCTCTGAGCCCTCTCAAGGTAGTGACTTGAGAGTCACTCTGCTTTTGTTTAATTTCATCTTGCTCCTTCCTCTCACTATAAAACATTTTTCTCATATTAAAAAATAAAAAAAGACTGCTCTTCAACTGCCACCCTATTTCTTTCTTGTTTCTTCCACTTAAAAACACTAGGGCTTTTTCCATTCAAAAATCATTCTGCATCCTCTTCAACCTGACTTCCACACCACTAAGGCTGCAAATTGCACTTGAGTCTCCCACGAGGCTATTCTGATCACTGAGGCACTGTATAAAACAGAAGCAGTGGCAGTAATTCCTCTTCCAGATGTGTTTTCTCTGGGAACAGCAAATTTTCACAAAGCTGCACCTTATTATTCTCTGCATGGCCAGTTCAGTATTCTTATTTTGTGAAACCTGCAGCAAACAATGCTGAGACTGCTGCTTGTTTTAATGTTCCCTTTAACTTCCTTACACCCATCTGCTGTATCTTCTTTCACCCTTGTACACAGAACTCTGCTGTCCAGCTGAGATTTTCAGATACCACCAAGCTGCAATCAGTACCAAAAACTCCACAACCTGCATCTATTTTTTTGATTATGGAACACCTACAAATTTCTTGTTAATATGTGTTATGAATATAGTTTTGTCACAGGTAGAATGACACACTTAAAAAAAACCCAGACAAAGAGGTACCTGTTGGTAGCATGTCAAGTATAAATGTAAGCATTTTATCCCATTCATTCGTTCACTTTATTTTAGCACTTTGTTCATGAAAAGA
Source organism: Colius striatus (assembly GCF_028858725.1). Classification (NCBI taxonomy): domain Eukaryota; kingdom Metazoa; phylum Chordata; class Aves; order Coliiformes; family Coliidae; genus Colius; species Colius striatus. The sequence goes on along the minus strand of NC_084762.1, from coordinate 72,318,724 downwards.
ACAAAGCTGAGATCTTTTTACCCTCTAATAATAGTTTTGGTGAGTCCGTTTTTCATTCTTGCTGCAAGTTAAGAGCGTGGTCATTGCGACTGCTTGACTTGGGTTACCACCAGAGACTGAACTAGTGCATATTGAAATTCTCGTCCTTCAGCTACTTGTCACCTCTCCATCACAGAACTGTTATCCCTCATCATGTACCACTTGTACTCCAGTGTGACTGAATTAAAATAAGGATGCTTAAGACAATAGTAGGTTTCCAATCCTCCAGCAACCCTTTTCCACTGTTCTGTGGGCAACAATATCTAAGTTTCATTTTCATCTGATGCCTACTTTTGAGACAAAGGGATATCTGCCTATCTAGTCATGTCAGTTGTGATTGTGACAGGTCTTTCTACTTGTAATGTATGTCAGTTTTCTGTGCATTTGGAAAAGATATAAACACAACAGTAATGATCAACTTTCCCTCCTAAACAGAGAAATCATTTTTATAGACTAGTAAGTATTAGAACCACAATATTTACACACAACACGAAACACATGCTCATATTCTATCTAAGCACAGAACGAGAGTAAGGAAATTATACAATGAATAGATTGGGAGAAAAAAGACGTAAATAGAGGAGATTGTGGGGGAAAATTTTGACACCAAAAGGAGAAAAAAATATGAAGACTGCCCCTATCCTGCAGACATTGATTTGAGTAACCTAGGTCTTCTATGCAGAGATTTGTTTGAGCCTCTGAAGTTCTGAAACCAGAAATAGGTGAATTTTCATCTTTAAGAAGCCACCATAATTGAGTCCTGAAAACTTTTTAATCTCTGTAAAAATGTGCTTTTAAGTAGAGTAATACCATAAATACAGTTGAATACTCATTCATGCTGGACCTTTAGTAATAGACTTGCAAGTCATTGTCAGATGATTTGTTTCCATAACATGCCTCGTTTTTCTTACATTATTTAAGCAGTTCAAGGCATGAGCACTATCTTGACCTAAAAGGAAAAAAGAACCCTCCATAAACAGAGTTTTGTCTTACTCTGGCAAAACTCCCCCATGAAAGAACTGATGTGCTTCAAACACCCCACTAATGGTACAGTAAATTACATTTTCTCATTTGGAACATTGTAATAGATTTCTCTACAGAGTGATTTATCATGCAACAATTAGGAACTCTAGGGAATTAGATGACCATTTTAAATTTTATCAGCTTGTTTCAATAAACTGTTAATGTGACCCTAATGTTTGGGAAGCACTTCAATATAATCAGATTTCAGTTGTTCAATCTACTGACATTAATGGCTACCTCATTAATCATAGGATTCTCACTGAGACCTCAGAGGCTGTGCTAAGTTCAGTGGACCAATTCTTACAATAATAAAAACAACAGGCAATTTTCAACAGGGAAAAATTCTCACTTTATCTGGAAAACATTGTTTTTTTCTTGTCCTCCAGGGGTTGACAAGGCCATTTAATAATCCCCCAAAGCTTGGAAAAACATTTTGGTGTAGTTCAGCTTTATTAGTAAATTGATCAATTAAAAATGATACAGTCATAAGAACTGCAATTTTGTGCTGTAAACAAATAGTGGCAGCCTAAGATGTAAAATATGGGAGAAAGACTATATGTGCTCGGGTGTATCCAGGGACAGGGATGTTTCCTCCCTGAAAGCACTGGTATTCCATCTTGCTGGATACACCACTAATTACCAAGGAAGCTTGCCAATCTGTAAGGCATTACAAGAATACTGCAATGGCTTCCTTGCCATCACCATCAAAATTATTTTAGGAATTTAATGGAAAACCATATGAATTATACCAAAGGTTTTGTAGCAGACAGGGTGTTAGAATTTGTGTTTCAGGGTCTAGGGGATTTTTTATGACTGTCTTTACAAAGATATTGATATTAGGTGTCCTTATGGAATATGTTAGGAAACTCATGGTCATGTTTCAGTGCAAATGTTGAAGAATCCATGGTTTGAAGAAAAGTTGAGCCCTTTGCAAGATCAGATCAACAATCAACCACTTGATTATTTATTTTCTTTCAGTCAGAAAATTAGTAAGAAGAAAGGTGTGGGCACAGGATATGAGGATATATTAAACCAATTTCCAAGAAATTAAAACAGCAGTAAAAATTACTAGCATCATGAAAAGCTGTAAACTGAATTGAGTAAAAGAAGGAGTTTTTCCCTTCTGGTTGCACAAGTTGGTTCAGCAGCTGAAGATCTGCCTGTCAGTCTTTGATGGACAGCAGGATGGTGTAAACTTCTATTGTCTCCAAATGAAAGCACTTTTGCAAATAAAATAACTTCTGGAAATGAAGGAGACAATAATTGCTCATAGCTCTAATGCACAGCCTGAGAATGCCAAACAGTAGTAAGCACTGAAACAGTTAATTTGAACAGTTGATTTTAATAGGTCTCGGTTTCTTTATTGATAATGCAATGTAACTTAGGTATATATAATTGATAAGTTATTCACCTGACAGTCAATACAGTTAATGTGTACTTTGTTTATTTGCTAAGTTAATGTGTCCAAAACAGGAAAATGGTAGCAAGCCAAAGAGGATATGTATGATATTGACATATTTAGCCAATAGGTTGTTGGGGCTTCAATAAAATTGAGTTTAGCAAGTTAAAGAGCCAGTTCTTTAAGACATCAGCAAGGATAGTGCATTGTGATTCCTAGTTTGTTTAGCAATCAAGAGAACAAAGATAACTAAGTTAAATCTGGTTTTCTAACGCACTTAAAGAAATAAATATAGATGACTGATATTATCAGATAGATGTATTCAGAGGAGAAAATGTTAGCAACATTTTGGGTAGACTAGTAGGCAGCAACATAAACCCACACATAGCAGAGGTGATTGTATAGCACCCAAGAATGGCATGTAGCATTCCCAGGTATCTCTTCAAGGTCAGTAAAATAAACCCCAACGAATAGTGAAGATCCTTGTCTCACTCAGGCTACATGCTGGCTATCACATGCATCATACCAGGCACTCTCCTTAATGTCTGTCTTAAAAAGGGTTAGATTTCTTGCTACAAATACTTCCACTGAAATCTACCTAGCCCTTCTGCTCTGAAATGGTTCAAAATCTTCTTTATAATCGTATAAAAATTGTTGACTGTGAGTTTTATCACTATATTGCTTTTTCATAAAAGTACTGCCCTTTTATAAATGTATTGCCATACTCTTTTTGTTATTTGACTGGTATTACCATCTAGCTGAAATATTTTCCTACCAGGCATTCTGAACCCCTTAGCATATATCCCACCAAACTCCAAGTCTTCTAATTCAATGATATATTAAATATTTCTTATTTACCTGAGCACCTAAAACTTTTGTCTCTTTCAGATTCATGTAATTGCTCTGGCAAAAGTCTCATGAATCTTATAGAAGTGATGTCATCAGAAAAGAATCTAATATTGGGGTGCAAAGAGCTATGACAAAAACATAATAGAGTGGTGGAGTTATAGTTGGTATAGAAAAGAGAATTCTGATATTAAAAGACTGTGAGTTGCTCTTCTGAACTAGCCAGATGCACATATGTGTGACTATGAGGATGGTAATTAGAGGCAGTAAACTCACAAGGTAAGCTACTGTATGACAATTTCTCAAAAGCTTATCTATAAGTTTTGTATCAATTTTTTTACTTATCAGAAAAAAATCCTATTAAAAAAACCTCTGATACAATTTAAAAGGGCCAATTTGAGAGAGTCGGGATTAGCAGAAGCCACAAGTACTGCAGTCACAGCTAACTGAAAAGCTTGAATGGTTCTGTAATATAGCACCTCTCCAGAATATGCAAGTGTGGGAGCAAAGGAATAGAAAGAGCTTCTTGGAGGTGACTGAGGTGGGAAAAAAGAACTAGCAGAGAATATAGCACAGCTGGAGATACAGGAGATCAGAGTGAAGATGCAGGAAAATTAACAAGATTTGGAGAGACTGAGTAATTTTTATTTTGACTAAAATCCTTAAAAAAAATTCCAAGCCATGACTGTTAGTGATTATACACAGGGCCTTGGCTGATGGTCCAGTGCAGGAGTTACCTGATGCTTTAGCATGGAACATTTTTAGTACATGCTATCGGCAGTGATCCATCATGGTGTAGTATGTAAGTTCACTCAACCAAAAGCCAGTCTTTATTTGATTCAGGTGATTTTATTTATAGTTTGTGCAGGCGCAGAAGAAACAGTGAATCTAGGCTAGCACTGGAAGAGTAGAACAAATGAAACACCTTCCTCTGGATCACATTTTGAGACAGAAGGGGAACTGTCAGTTGTGCATCTCACATTGAAAAGCAATGTCAGGCTTTAAAAGGACACTTAACTCCAGGACACAGATCTGGCTGTTTGCTCTGGCTTTTGAGAAGAAGGGAGAGCAGTAAGGGTTGACGTTTCAAGGGAGGATGGTGTTGTTTGGATTTCATTTATTTTGTTCTTTCTGATTGCCATTTGGGAAAGAATGGCTTTGAACTCTTAATTGTATATTTTGCTTTTATCAGAGCACAGACTCGTCCTGTCCTTTCTCACTCCCCCCACCTTTCTCCTGCAGTCCTCAACTTTACTGCTTGCTTTCTTCTCTTTTTCCTTTCATCTTCCACTCTGACAATAAACAGTCTGGAGATGAATTCAGAGAGCAAAAATAGGTCTGACTCCCTCCCTATCCCATAAGGATCCCAATAAAACTTTAAAATGGCGTCCAGATCTCAGCTGTGTGGTATAGGGTCTGTCTCTGGCAAAGAAGAAAACAACACAGCATGATTAGTCAAGGAGGATTTCCCTCGAGCCATCTTCTACACTAAAGAAGGTGCTCTCACATTAGTAGGAATGATTTTGTATGAGGAAATGAGCACCAGGAATGGAAGAAGCAGCAGCTTGGGAAGAGGCGGAGCCTGTACAGAAAGGATGATGAAGATGCTAAGGATTAAGAGCCTGGTTGCCTCTTGATGCACTAGGTATTTATGTCAGTAATTCTCATTAGGTTTAATGTGAATAACAGTCACAGATCCCCTGGAGACTGAGAGAAGAACAGATTCCTTAATGTTTCCATGAGGAATACTTTGAAACCTTCATAAAACATTCATATTTGATGGAAAGGAAAACCTACTTTAATAAAACATGTTTACCACTATTATACAATCAGCAGTCGGTACTTTATCTACTCGATCATGTAGAACATTCTTGCATTGCCAATACACATTATCAGAACACTTCATATCATTGGTTTGTTTATCTAACATTAACAGGCCATTTTACTGTAACCTCAAAATGGAGTATTTTAACTAAGTAAGCCAGAATGTACCCAAGTTTACAGAACATTTTTCTTTCTTCTAAGACCCTGTTTCCAAAAATGGCTTCAAAGGCAGACATCTGTACCACAGAACTGCTGAGTTTGAAGACATTGTTATTTAAGGTTTATTTTACTGCCTTAAAAAAAGCCACTGTTCTGTTGAGGTCCCTTGTTCTGGACACTGAAAAAAAATCAGCAGACTTTCAGAGGAGCAGTTTGTTAACCATAAGTGAGTGTCATGAGACATCTGATGTGAAACTCTAAGGTGTTCAACTCTGTTGTTTCTGAAGGTCAAAATGTTCTGCAGACTCTGTACCTTACATGCCAGTCCAGTGGGGAGGCTCTTAGTACACCACAGCACGCAAAATAGCATTAGATCCCTATGCTCAGGCAACTTCATCCCACCTTTAAGATGTCTGCTGCTTCCAGAATATATCCAGGGACTCTTTGCTTGTGACTGCACACTCTTAATGTTCTTTGACTACAGAATGGCACAAGGCATTCATAAAACAAGGCACACAGTTACTGAAAATACTCAAGGTTGCACATAGGCTGGTACTGAAATAGATACAAACAATTCAGAGGAGAGCAAGAAAAGTATGATCTGCTCCATAAAAGCCTTTCTTTGCCCTGGTGTAATTATCTTCATATAACAAGAATACTGCAAGTCAAACTAATGAGTATCTGTTGGTGATGAAATTGTATATATTGCAGGTTCTTTTTAATTGATTTGCATACATTCCAGAAATCAGGGATAAAATCTGTCCAAGTTCCAGTGCAGCTGGGTAAGTGCAGGTGTGTGATCTCCAATGTTTTATATACCTTTTAATGGTTACTGGCATTTCAGGCATTGTGAAACTAAGAGTAGTACAGTTAAAGCTCACATATCATGAGTAAAATCTGCCACACTTCTTGAGGAAACGTTAAAATGTTCAACATCCGTGTTCTCAACAAGTAAATAACACATTATAGGGCTACATTATGACCAGATTATATCTATTAGTTACTGCTGTGCACCATGTAAATCTCCAGATTCCCCTGGGAAATGAGAAAATCATTTCAGACTTCAATAACTAACAATCAGTTATTGCTCTGGGCAATAATAAAGCTGAATGCAATTACCTAAAGTGAAGTTAGCAGTGTAACAAATGAAATACAGATTTCTTTCTCTCCTAAAATAAATGTAGCATCTCCTCATCACACACTACTGCATGGTATAATAGGGTTTTCTAAACAGTGTATTGTCTGAACAGCCTATTTGAGAATTGAAATATATGTGATTAAAACTTATAAAAGTTACTTTTTATGACATCACTTGTATGATTAGTGCTGGAAAAAGGCTAACGGCTATGAAACTGCAAAAGCAAAGCACTCATTCTAGGAAAACAGATTTCAAAACAAGATTCTCTTCTCCCAGTAGTACTCCTCTTCACACAGTAAAGACAATTTATCCCAAAAGGGAAACAGAAAATTTCTGTTCATAAAATGCCTTTGATCATACTTTTCTCAAAACATGTTAGAGTTGTAAATGCTGTGTTTCAGTCTTCATAATTATTCTACCTCCTGTCACATTAATTTACTATTTATACTGCTAACGTGAAAATGTACAGTCTGGTAAGGAGGTAAAAATGTTTTTAAGCTGATTTTTAAATGAAATGTTTGAGAACTGAAGTCCCTGGAAGCTAGAACTTTTCTTAACTTAGAACTGCATTGTATAACATAAAGCATATATACAAATCATGGCAGCATGAGGATTTTTGCATATAACTCTGGAATGAATAATATTTGCAGTAGGACAGAAGAGATTAGATAACGGATGAAAGAAAAATATGTACAAAATATTCATAAGTAAGAATAACAATGTTTTTCAGCTATGCTACCTTTCGCCTTGTTATATAGGGTAGGTATTAATTCTCCATACTGAGTTATTGTGAATTAATTATTTGCATGTACTTCCTCTTTGTCACTACAGAATTCAATTATCCTGGAACAGATTTCTCAGTAGAAAGTTAATCCTAATTCCTGATCTTTCAAGAAACCAGCTTTTTATTTATAAATACAGGTTGGGCTTGAACCAAGAATGTTCCAGTTATTTCCAGTTACTCAAGTATTTTTTTCAGACATTATGTGGAAGAAATGCCTTCTTATTATGTCATTGAGCATTTTTTAAACCTTATAGCTAAACTAGAGCTGACATTTTTTAACAGCTCCTTGGAAGCTAATGATTCACCTTGCAAACTGTGTCCACTATTTTGTTGTTTCAGGGTAGCTCATTACTGTTTCAAGAAGCTCATTTTCAGACATTTTCAGGCAAAGAATACCTTTCTGTAGTATATTTATATGGTGCACAGCTCAACATATCATTATATTACTAGTATTAGTAAAAACTTATTTACAAAATGTGTTGAAGAAATTCCAGTCAGATCTGGCTGCCCTTCATTTGGGTAAATATTTTATTGTAATAAAGATATTGTGTCTGTGGATGTTCTAAGATTATGATAATGAAAAGATTGCTCACTTTGGCTATACTAGGCTTGAAAATACTCTTTTTAGGTAATTTTAGCTTGTATTTAGATTATTTAATTATTTTTATTATTATTATTTAGATTCAAAAATATCATTTTTAAAAGAATCAAATCCATGCAGCCATTAAAGCAGGGCAACATCAAGAGCCATGGTATGCAGCAGCCAGGATAAAACATTACAGCATGAAGATGGCTCATTCTGGTTCAGTATTTTCTCAGTTAACTCAAGCGGTGCTTAGCAATTATTTGTATGGTTCTAGCAGTTCCAGCATGACTATTATACTCTCATTCTACTATTCTACTCTTATTTTCTTATTGTATTTTCTTATTCCCTGAAAAACAAGGAGAACGGGGATGCTCTCCAGGAAGGCTGTCCACCCAGTAGAAGTTTAAATGTCCAAACTCAGGGTCTGATAACATTTAGATGCATTTTCATGGGAGAGAATGCAACTCACAAAGCTGTATCACAGTCAGTGGAAATAAAGGAACTAATTATCTTATGTCTTTGGACTTGTGGCCAACCAAGAAACATGGATTATGTCTGTACTTACTGAAGAGGTATGAGGTGCTGACAGAGAAAGCATCCACATCATCCTTGAATTTAGGCTCTGTAAAAATTCCATCTGATTTTCCTAGCAGGTGATGCCAGGATCTTTCTAGGAAGGATATTTCTGCCTTGTGTCAATCATTAACAAAAGGAAAAGGTACTAAGGGGAGGCAGCCCCATCAGGCACAGTATGCACGTGGTAAGGTGAGGGAGCTAGTGTCTGCACAGCTGCAGAGCACTTGGCACCAATGCTGCTGTATTCCCAGCAAAATAGGACCAGCAGCAAACATGGTCCAAGGGACAGCCTAGAGGTAGCTCCCACAGTTCAGTGGCCTGTAGCCACCACATATCCCATCAATTAGGCAAGGGCTGTCAAACCAAAAGACCTGCTTCCTAATTGTGAATTTGTTATTAAGCTAATTAGGAAATTTTGGCAGTCCACTTGTGTTTGTGGGAAGAAATGGTAAAGCGTGACTTTTCTAATAACAAAACAATAGAGCATGCATTAAAGATATTAAGAAATTGATGGCGAACCAAAAGAGTAGCTATTATTGAAAATACACTTTTACTGAGGTTTTGCAGGAAATGACAGGAGGCCACACATACTTTAAGATTTTTGCCAAAACTACATCTAGAAATATAAATTCATTTTGATAAGAAATAAGAACAACAAAAGTTGGCAAGTAGTAAACAACTTTGAGGAGAAAATTAATACAGTGATAATTTCTGTTTCTAATCTGGAACCATTAAACTATTTTTAAATGAAGCCAAACAAAGAATTACAAGTGATACAGCAGTGAGAGGTTTTATCCTGAAAAACACTGATTTGAAACTATTATGGTCACCGATTCCAAATGATTCAATGCAGTTAGCCAAAAGAAAGCTGTGACAAAGCACATACACAGTTCTGGATACAAAGTAATGAAATAAAGTACTGGTCAGGGTTAATGATATTCTTTAATTATGAATTTGCCACTGATGGGATCATTTTTGGAACAACTCATGCACTTCTACCATCTGTACTTTTTAAAGGATTTTGAAAAATTAGATAGACTGCAGCAGACAGCTGTAAAAATTATGTGAGAGCTGAAGGAATTGCCTAACAGCCAGAAATATCACTAAAACTTCCAAAATCTCAGCAAGTACAGTTTATTAAAAGGAGGGTTAGACTGTGGTCTGTTTACAGTGTATAAACACTTCCAGAGTGAAAAGATGCTGAAGACTTTGATAGATAAAGGCGGAACCAGACCCAACAGCTGAAGGATGGAATCAAACAGATTCAAAGAAGGAATTAGGAACAACTTTCTTTGACTGTTATTTATTTGGGTTTTTTTATCTTAATTATGAAGGTAACTAGTTATAGTAATAAACTGCAGAAGAATGTCTGATTCTCCATCTCTGTATTTCCATAACTCCTTTGTAGAGTGTACCATGTACTCCATTCAGACTCTTATCACTATGCTCAGCAAACCTCAGCACAACAGTAAGCAGGTAAGTTTTAATACCAAATCTGGGGAATGTATGCATTGTTATATAGGTGTCTATGATAGGCCATACTTCCTCTGAGGTACATGTAACCTGTCATTATGAGTGAGACAAGGTTCTGTAGCAGCCATACTTCAGTCTGAATCATGTAATAATTTAATTGAATAATCTTGTTACCCATATTTCAAATACATGAAATATCTAAAAGTCTAACACTGTCCACATAAAACAAACATTAACTGAGAACTATTTCAAAGTTGCCTTAAGCAGTAACTATAATTTAAATGTTTCTCTGATCACAGAAACGATAGCATAAAATCTTTTTTAAAAAAGAAATGAATGTCATATTTATCCACTTGAGATGTAAATCTATAGAGTATGTATGGAATTTCTGGGTAAATCATAAATTTACTTTCAGGAAGGAGCTTATACAGGGCTCCTCCACAAGGTAGGTTGGCCAGGAGCTGCTGGTGGCCACAGGTCAGTCATTGCCCTCACCATCAGGACTCAAACTCACAGCATCTGTACATAATGGGCAGAGCAGGAAGATAACTGAGTCCACTGACCATCCCAGATAAGGCAAAGCAAGGAAGCAGGTCCATGGTCCAGCAAGAACCCCTGTTGCAAGAACCCCTGTTTTAGACCTGTGCCTGATTGTTTTCATTTGGCAACCTATTCCTTTTTATTTTTTGGAAGCAGCAAATAATTGCTCCTAATTTACACTCTCTGCAAGCAATGACTTTCTGTCTTTTTCTCATGTTACCTCTTTTCTAGGATGAAAAGTCCCTTTAGTCCCTTTAATCTTCTCTTGCACAGTAGCCAGATCTGATCATGCCTGTTAGCTACTTCTGTAACATTTTGTGGTTCTATGTGTCTTTCCTGAGACAGGGTGACAAGACATAGCATTTAAGATGCAAACATGTTGCATCCTCTGGTATCATGAGGGCTTCTGTTTTCTTCTCTCTTCCTTTCTAAACAAGTCTGATTATTCTATTTTGATATTTTGACCTGTCTTAAGCACTGAGTTGATATTTTCAGATAACCATCTACAGTGACTTTAAGATTTCTTTCTTCAATGGTAACAAAGATATAGCAATACAACAAACTGACAGAGGCTGATCCTTGGGCACTTGCATTTGAACCCCTGTGCTACTAAACAGCCACAATAGTTGTCAACACAGTGCTGGCCTATGTCAGCTAGCTCTCTCTCAAACTATTCACAAGCATGGTTCTAACTTCCTGAAGCATGACTTACTGTCCACCAGGAACAGTCAGAAACAGGTGGCCTGCATGAAGCCACACTGTTCTAGTGGGTTAGAAGGAATAATATTATAGGCATGTGTCATGATCTCATTGTCAAAGAATAGTCCTGTGTGACAAGTCCTCACCAGGACAAGTCACCCAGACAAGTCACCAAGACAAGCTCTGGGTCCTCCTTAATCCTTACAAGTGTTTAAAAGGTGTATGTCAAGAGGATGGGGCAACACATTTTTCTGCAGTGTCCAGTGATAGGACAAGGGGGAATGAACAAAAGCTGGAACATAAAAAGTTTAACTTAAGGAAAACCTTCTTTACCATAAGGGTGAAAGACTTTACTGTCCAGAGGAAAGGGTATTCACCTGGTGGGAACTTTTTTCAACTCCTCTTTCAACCCAATTCAAAACAAAGACTAGATTTCAGGTCCCACACTCTCCAGGGGAGGGCCCTAAGGATTCTGCTGTTGAGTGTGTACGAGAAAAAAACTTCTCTGTTTCTCCTACTGATGTATTCAGATTTGTCTTAGCAAATGGCATAGTAGTGTAGAAAGGAGGATAGTGCAGAATCCGGTTAAGGCACACATCTAGGATGGGACAGAAGCAAGTTTAAGAGTTAATGGAATATGTTATTGTTTGTATAAAATAGAGGAGATTTCTGAAGGAAGCAGGAGAACCATACCAATCTAGTAATTTGGGGCACTACCCTGCAACAAGGAAAGCCTGGCTCCCAAACTACATTACACATAATTTATAACATCGTAAAAGGTTTCTGTTTTCCACATGACAACACTAATATTTGGCATAGAAAAATCCACATTGATTCTTGGAAGCTGAGCTTTTTCTTTGCTGCTATAATAGATAAGTATTATGTTGATACTTAACAGGTGAGCTTTAAAAAAAAAATGAAAATAGCACCACAGTATATTTCAAAATATGTGATTTTTTCCAATATGAAAAGAATCATTGTCATTATCTAAGTAAGTCAGTAAATACTAAAATCTTCTCCCGCAACACAGAAAACAATTGTTCAGATGTCATTACTGTATATATTATACAGAATCAAATTTCCAAGGACTGTATTAGAAAAAAACATTGTGTATTATAGTGTTATTAATCCTCAGTTGGAATCTGGAGATGCACATATATACATATATATATATAAAAACCATTATTTTTGAGGTGTATGTGTATGTCAGAATGTCCAAATTCAGTTAATAAGAACAGACAATCTCTACCATATAGGAAATCTGTTAATATTTTAGAATATAAATAAGGATTTAAAAAAAACCTTATTCTGTAAGGTTCCCAAACAAATCAGTTTACCCCTGACTCGTAATAAGGCCTGTTCCAAAGACCTTTGAAGTTTCCAATTGACTCAACAGGCTTTGGATCTAACCCTAAAGTAGTAAAACCTTTGTTGAACGTTTATAGATAACCACTTAGTCAGTGCTGGCTTAACAAAAGTAAAAGGAAATAAATTAAATGCATCTTCCAGTGACATAAGCCTCATGAAGAATTAACTAGGATAAGCACTTATTCTAGTTGGTGCACTGTCGATCTGAACAATGCAGACAAAAATAATAATTAAAACATAGCTTCATGCTGAGATGAAACTTTCAAGAGTGTCTACTGTGTTAAGCTTATGATTTTTCTGGTTTTGTATTTGCAAGCATAATTATGTCCCAGAGGCAACAGGAGCTAGTGCTTGTCAGTCCCCATTTCCCCCTCTGATAGGAGATTAATTTCTTTACACAGAAATCCAAAAGTTGATGCCAGAGCAATAATAATAATAATGTAAACAAGCCTTTTATTCTTTTAATCTGGAATGCGTAATTTAATGGCATAGTTGTATAAATAATGAAAATACCACATCTACTTTAGACAATTAAGGGTAAACTGAAGGTAACATTTAATGTAGTATTGATTGACTATATCAACAAAATGACAGCAGACATCTGTATAGATGATAGCAGTTAGGAAAATGCTACCAAGTCTATCAATACGGATTAAGTAGGGGTGGGATGGAACAGACTCAATGGTTCAGAGTACTGGTAATGGAATATGAAGCCTTTCACCTCCAGCACACTGACTCGAGCCAGCCTAGGTCAGTCTGTGACTGAAAGTCATTACCATCAGATGGTTCTGATGGTTTGTCCTGATGGTAGGCTGTCTGTGTCACAAAAAGCACCATCTATCATGACTGACACTGTGGTGAAGTTTTCAGCTGGAAGGAGAGGGGATGGGATCCGCTTCCCTTCTACCCTCATGGAGAGCAGGGGTAAGGACCGTTGTCCAGGTGCTCTGCTACGGGCTGTGCTGCAGAGGTTTTATGTACGACTGCTTTTAGGGGTAGTGGTGCTACATACTAACCAGGGAAAGAGCAAGAGGAAGGCATTTGTGCTAAAGAAACTGCAACTGGAATGCAAGACAAAGCATAACTAAGAGGTGGAAATAGTAAATATGGGAGAAGTGCAAAAGGAGTAGGCTCAGCACACCAGTGGCATCAAGTTATACACTTGTCTTTTGGATGCATTTGAGAGTAACAGTGCTACATGGGGAGAGCAAAACAGGGTTTGTTAAAGAAAGATAGGAATAAAAGCACAGTAGAAGCCTGTATCCTAGGTCAGCCAGAGGTGAGAAGCAACATACTAAAGACAAAGAAGGAGAGGATGGGAATAAATATGAAGGCAAAGTGTGTACAGAGTCAATGTAGAGATGGAAGACAGTGGAGAGATGCAAAGTGAGGAATGATATGGACAAAGGCACGAGCTAAGGGGATTCTTTCAGCAGTAGTCCTGGTTTGATATGAGCAGAGAAAGACTGTATCTGTCAAAGCTACCAGAAATTACATTCCTGAGAAGTAACAGGGGCATAAAGAGAGTTTTAGCTTTGTGACTGGATACAGAATACTGCATCTTTCAGAAGTTCTAGAGTAAGTTATTACTCAAAACATTTAACGATAGTTTCAACAGTAGGCCAAATCAAATAGCTGTTTTATTGGCAATATTCAGGCTACAGTTTTAAATGAGAGATGAGGCAAAACTCTTACTTATAGTGATGGCAAAATGAACAGAACAAAAATAACTAAGAACATTCTTTCACATGTTTCAGTTTAACCTGATGGTTAGACATACATGAGGAGACATCAGTTTAGACAGTAGACAAGTTGTTGCATTTTGAGTAGTTAGTTTTCCGCATGTTAGTTTAATCTGTTTTGTCAACTTGGAACAAAGATGTAGAGCATCATTTTCCAATCTTTTATCTACTGAACTCTAAAGGCTCAGAGACTGCTACTAGGAGCTCTGTAAAAGATAAACAAGAAAAGGAAGCCTATTTTCAGTAGGTTTACCTTCTATTTGATTTTTTTTTCACACATCATTAAGTTGAAAACCACTGGAGAAAAAAAAGGGATAGATTGTTAGACAAATTGTTAGAGTAAATTGACAATCTTGTGAAGAAAGAAAACTAGGAGGAAAACCATGAAAAGATAAGTCTCTGAAAACAATGGCCAAGATATGTTCTTCAAAATTTTGTGACATAAAATGCACTCATGTAGGCACAAAAAACCCACTTTTGGATTTTAAATTTCATTTGCTCAAGAGGTGTGGCACAAAACTGATGGCTATAGTAAGATGAATAAAATATTCCTCTGATTGAGATACATTTCAGTTATAGTTACATATTTAGTAATTGTACTCTTATTCATACCTACAAGACACAGACTGTAAATCTCCTATGACACTTATACTCCATCGAGACAGCTTCTTACCCTACAACACACAGCAAGCCTGTTAGTAGTATTTTATATCACCTAAATGTCAATCACCCGTTTGAGCATTCCACCAGTATTCCACCTTCTCTGTAGAAGAAACCTCGCAATGGGAAACAAACATTTTTTTCCCCATAAAATGAGGGTTAAGAATGAAGAAATTAAAGACAAATTGTGACAATTTCTCAGTGGTTTCTCAGTGGTCCTTATGACTTCTTTAGGGACACAGTATCAGGGCTGCTGGTCATACACAGGTTTATTACTCAGAATAACTTGGTGGTGAAATGAGTATTGTGATTAGGTGAAATTATGTGAACCTGAACTAGAACTAGCTGCATTTTGCTACAAGGACTCACAAGAACAAACTCTTTAGCAGTGGTTGTGGTAACGGTTATGATTGCACAGCCGAAAATCGAGTGTAACAGCTATTTGAATGTGACTGCTGTTTTGTACACAATACTCTAGTCAAATACCCATGAGGATAAACTTGGGTTTAACTGAATCATATGAAAATCATCAAGGAATGAAAATAAAGTATCAAACTATTTTACGTGTCTATGGTTCCCAGTTTACCGTTAGGAGCATGAAGGAAAAAAAATATTGTTGAAAATTCTGAACATACGGCAATCAGGAAAATCCAGAGGTGGTGTAATATCCTCTGTCCCACAGGGGACAAGATATCCTGAGAAGAAAACATGAAGTTGAGTCCAGTGAGCTGCCACTGGACAAAAAAGCAGCTAAACACAGTTAGTGTGAAACTTCTTGGCAGAAGAGGTAGAAAAAAAAGAGTTTTGTGTCTCATCACTTGAAACCAGTACAGCCTGTACTTTAAGAAAGCTATTTCATTTCAGCCATCCACTAAGCTTGCTATAGAAATGGCTGGAGAAAATTGTGGATTCGTACACATGCCAGATAGAAACTCTGATTAATCAACTTTTTTGTTGGCTCATTCTCTGCTCTGTATGCATGTCACTTAGAAATATGAGAAGTTCAACTGGGTATGGCTTTCACTTCCTAAGCTGCAGAGATAAACAAATGCAAATATTTCTCTTTTTTTGTGCATCTTCCCTTACAAGGGAATGTTACACTTGGTCATCAACTGCCATTTTGCAGGAAGTGAAGCGTGCACTTGCAATACTAATCAGTAAGCTGTTCCATGAGTCAGCGGCTTGCTTCTTGAACCAAAGTGAGTGAATTATTTGTTGCAAAGGACCTAGCATTATCTCGAGGTGGTGAAAAATTACCTGTCAGGGTTAATAATTTCCTATGTGTCATGCTTTTAGGACCTTAAACATTAAGCTCCCACTGATGTAGGCTTGTTATGGCAGTGGCTAATTGCTTTTCATTAGGTCTGGAGCAACAATTCTGATACTGGTAGCCACAGGAGTGATAAAAACTGAGTGTATGCTGAAATACTTCACGACTCAACTTTCAGCCTCCCCTGAACCCTCTCCCCTGGGAAGCCCTACGCAGCACCTGAGAGTCACTGGCAGTCAGGAGCAAGGCCGACACGGCCCGATATTGTCTTCCCCGGCTCTGCCGTGGGCGCAGCAGTCGGACGCCGCAAGAGGCCGAGGGCAGCGCAGCGCCGGAGCGCCGAAGCGTCCCCACCGCGGCGCACTGAGCACCCCTGCCCCGCGCAGCACACTGCCCCGCAGGGCGGGCGGGAGCAGGAGGCGGGGACGCTCGGGCGGGAGGCGGCAGCAGCCCCGGCAGCACAGGAAGTCGCCCCGCCGAGAGAGGAGGGAGGAGGCGGAGCTCCGCCGCTCGGCCCGAGGTACCGCGCCGCTTCCCGGGATGGGCGAGGGGCCGCGGGCGCCAGGGCCAGCCGCCACCGCCGGGCCCGCCGTTGTCACGGCAACCGCCCCCCCCCGCGGTCCGGCGGGGGCGCTTTACTCCGCCGCTCCTCCGGCGCCGCCATTGGCCTGCGGGCGGGGAACGTCCGCACTGGCGGTGCGCTCGGCCGGCCCGCTTGACCGCCTCGGGGCTCCGCTGCCATTGGCCGGGAGAAAGCGCTCACCTCCGCCATTGGCCGCAGCGCGCTGCCAATCGGGGCGGTGCCGCAGGCGCCAGGTGCCGCCCTCGGGACGTGGGCTGAGGGGCCGGCAGCGGTCAGCGGCCGCCGCGGCCATTTTGGGTGTGGGCGGGAAAACGCCCTTCTGTCCTCATGGACCCCGGCGGCGTGTGCTGTGTTGGGGAGGCGAGAGTGGGTGGTTTTACTTAGGGCCGCAGCTGCTCGGCCGTCCCGCTTGTCACTCCCGTGCTGACGGGCCGATTTGGAGGGAGAGGAAGCAGTTCCCAGGGCGTTCGAGACCTGACCTGGGGGCTGTCAGTGTGGCTGAGCTGACTGAGCCTGTGATGCCTCCATGTGAGGAAGCCCCATGGCATTCCCCCATGAGCTCAACCCACGTGCTACTTGCCAGCGTAGTGTGGTTTGGGCACGTGTATGTGTGTGTGAAGTTGTGTCTGTGGGCTTCTGGGAGCTGGATATACAGCTGCGTTGTGTGTATGAGTGTGTAGGCTCACCCCCCCACATGCAGTGGCGCTGGGATGTGTCAGAGCTGTGTGCTGTGGTACGGGACTCTGTGGTCAGTTGGCTGTGTATATGTAGTAAAATTGATCCAACCCAGACTTGTTGGGCTGATTGTGTTTACCTTGCAGGTGTGATGTGTTCCAGGTACATTGCACTCCTTTGTGTTTTCTGTGGAGTGTGCTGGTCATGCTCTCAGAAACTCCTAGACAGAAATGGGGGAACAGCAAAATTTCTAAATGTGAAGTGCTGGCAGGGATTTTTGTGAGCATATTTCTGTGGCTCACAAACTGCTCCTTCGGCCTTACGACAGCCTACATGATTGTGAGGATAGAGTGTTGTACCGGAAAGCCCTTATAGAATAACTTGGAGTTAACTACAGTACATGTATTCACATGGAGTAGTTCAGTTGTGTGTCATTTAGGGATCCTTTGCTGTTGGGGACCAGTCTTATTCCTAAAGAGCTAATCAGTATAGAAGAGTACCTGTTACTAAAGACATGTTAACTTTCTTCTAGCTTTTGGTACTGAAGTGTGACTTCCATAGTAGAAAACTGTAAGAAGTGGTGGGGAAATTTACAAGTATGGAGAAAATGGAACAATTTCTTAACTAGTGCTATTTAGCATGTCTTCCATGGCTAAATCACTTCACCTCTTTGTACCAAATGGGCTAGGGACACTTAGCTGTTCAGAAAACAACTTGTCTGCTCACTAAGGAAAAATCTGAAAGATGCATTTGTTTACATTATTGTCCTTGCTCATGAATTGGTGCAATTTGCCCTTCTAGGAGTTGTCTTCTGTCTTCATGGACCCTGTGATGTAAGCCTACTGTGGGTCAGTACTGTACGTGGGAGCATAGAGAAAATGAAGAATTATTGATTTTGAAATAAATTAGTTGCACCAATACAAATGACACGTTAGTAAAGGGCAGTTGCTCACTTTTATTTCTTTTTTCCTTGCTTCAGTATGTAAATCTATTTTTAAATTTATTGCATAATTCTATAATTAGAATTCTTCTAGATGAACCTGTTGAGGAGATGACCTCGAGAAGCCTCTTCCAAAATCAAAAATCTTGTAATTCTGTGAATTTCATGTGTTAGTTTAACCAAGTAGAAATTACAACAGTGTTCTATAATTGACTTGTCTAAAATATACTTTGTATCTGCAAAAGCAATATAGAAATTACAT
Organism: Colius striatus; assembly: GCF_028858725.1. Lineage (NCBI taxonomy): Eukaryota > Metazoa > Chordata > Aves > Coliiformes > Coliidae > Colius > Colius striatus. The sequence continues at coordinate 72,300,138 of NC_084762.1, read as the reverse complement.
AGCTGTTTCAATACAGATTTGGGAGCTCTTGAAATATCTAGATTTTGAAAGAGTGCTTCAAACTAAATGACTAAACCAGAGATTCATAGAATCGTAGAATGGTTGGGTTGGAAGGAATCTTAAAGATGATCTAGTTCCAAACCACTGCAATGAGCAGGGACACCTTCCACTAGACCATGTTATGCAAAGCACTGTCCAGCCTGGTCTTGAGCATTTCCAGGGATGGGGCATTCATAGCCTCTCTGAGCAACCTGTTCTAGTACATCAACTACCCTCAACGATGAAGAGCTTCCTCTTAATATCTGATCTAAATTTACCTGCTTTTAGTTCAGCTTTTACCCCTTATCCTGTCACTACCTGCCGTTGTAAAATGTCCCTCTCCAGCTTTCTTATAGGCACTCTTTAGGTACTGGAAGGATGAATTCCTGTTTGCATTGGTAAAACTCCCCTTATAATTAAATATAAATCTTTTACTGATACATACAAATGCATGTATGCATTTTTTAAGTCCGTAAAAGCAGGACTGTCCCTTCTGTTTCAGATGCATGCAGCTGAGTTCCTGAATTCAGTTACTGCATCACATTGAATGAACAGGGTTTCTCCAGGCATCTTTTCCTTAAAAACAGACTTTGGCAAAAGGTAATAAACAGCAAGATACATAGTTTTCATCCTAAAAATCAAGAATAAAGGCAGTGTTTTCACTACTGGTTTCTTAATTTCATAAACTTGAACTATATAGAGTAAGTTTATATGCACTGAAAGATTCCAGATGCGCTTCTGCTGGTTCTCTAACTTCATAGCTCTTGCCATGACACTCTGCAGCCTCTTCAGAAGAGAAAGACGATTTGTGTGCCAGTTTTATAGCAGGTATGGGAAGATCCTCTAACTCACTGTAGGTCACAAAAGAGACAATGATTAGTCGTGCAAGCTAATATATTAACTTGTGATACTGCCAGGTGTATTTTTAGGATTTGCTTTGTTCCAATATTTCAGCCAAATCCTGCAGCTCAGTCCTAAAAGATGACTTGAGCTCTTTGTACTTTATAAAAGTAGCCACAGGAAACGTGTGGTTTTAATAGACTCTACATAAAAAACAAGATAAAAATGCTTTTTTTGCAGTGCAATTAAGACATTTTCCTTGAATGTTGCTGTTTCTTGACAAAATGATTTAAGTTTTATTTATTTTATTTTTCTTCCAAAAGAAACCAGATACCATCAAGGTGAGTTACAGTTAATCACAGATGGAATTTTAGACTTTCCGTGAGATTTTTCTCCAAACTAAGAAGTTCTTGATTTTGTTTTCCTTTGAAATGTTTCTGTATTAGTCTAAATTTTGCATTAGGTAAAACGAGCTGTGAGTTATAGACAAGGATAGGATACTTTGGAAAGTCTTTCTAAAGTTCCAGAAGCAGGCTAATATTACAAAATGGGGTTCCTTGTTACAAAACCTAAAGCAGTTTATCATCTTGGAGAGTCATGTCACTCTGTTAATTAGTTATTCTTCATAAATCAGCTGTTAAGATTACATGTTATGGGATAAAGAGAACAAAATACAGATGTTTGTAAGGTGTAGATGAAGAAGCTAATGATTTCCATTCACAGTAGAAGTCCCCTTCAGTCCTCTCACTTTTGATACCACTGTTGTAATACAGTTACTGCTGGGAAACAGGAACTATATTTTCTGACACAAAGTGCTTTTAAATTTTTTGGTCTCGTAGATTTTTTCATTTGCTTGCAGATTTACTTTTTATTGGGGGAAAATGTGAAGAGATTTACAGAATACATGCAAGCTGATAATTTTTAAAAGTAAAAAATGAAGTGCTTTTCAGTGAATAGATATCCTCATTTCAAATGAAGTCTGCAGTGATTAAATATTAAAATGATCGATGGTTTAAATTAATACAAAAACTTTTCAGGAGATTATTACAAAGATTAACATTTTTAATGTTTTAATACTTCCATAGTTTATCAATCATAGGCATAGTGAAACTGGTTTTAGTTACCAAGCTGATGATCTCATACATCATTGCAGTATTATGCACAATATAAACATCATGGTGTCGTTGGAGATGAAGAAACACAATTTATGTTACAGCTCTTTAATAATCACTTTTATTCTTGAAGGTTTTTTTAACACACAGAATAAGCAGGTAAGATTTTTTTCCCTTCTGAAAGAAGACAGATCCAGGAAAACTGTCGTATTTGCTATTTAGGAAGGAACACTTTCATTTAATGACAAACATAGATGGTCACTGGTACTGCTACAGAAGAAAAAGCACTTGTATGTGTTTTTCCAAGTAGCATTTGCATTAATGCAGCTTTAATATCCCAAAATTATCTGCTACAGCCTGTGATGCTGATATATATTTTATTTGTTAGAATTATGTTTGAAGGTCATGGGAAAATGTCAAGGCACCCCAGGTGCTTTTGTATCACTAGCTGCACATAGATACACCTGTAATTCAGTGAGTTGAGTAAACACTTACTCCAGGCATTCTTGTAATGGACAGTGCTAATCCCTTTGTTTCCCATTTCTTCTGTATATATTTTTTTTTTTAGCAGGAAAGCTAAAAATCAGTGCTAGTGATTTTTATGTTTGGTTTTGCCCCTCTAACCACATACTGCAATGATACAATGGAGCTTTATGCAATATAGTGTATTGTGTTCCAAGACTTTTTGCAGTGTGAAATACAATTCATACAGCAACAAAATATTTACTTGTGGAATATGATTGTTCTTGGCATCATCTTTCATCCATTACTTATTACCATCACAAACAGGACAAAATTGGACAGACGTGTTGTGGGGAATTAGCCAATGTAAACCCAATAGCAAGTCTAAAGGAGGATGGGAAGTAGTCAAAAGAGGAAGGGTGAAATAGGAATCCAGGAATAGATGGTGAGCTTGTGAAGCGAATAAATGGGGAAAGACTGTTCTGGCAGCAGAAGCTTACAGCAGCAAAGTTGCATATACCAGAAAGGGCAAGTACGAGAGAGGGAAAGAGCAAAGGTTAGCACTAGGTTAACGTTGGGAATGGTATTGAGAAGTTAAAATCCAGAGGGCAAACTGAAGCAACAGCAATTACACACAAGTTTGTTGTCAAGTACTAGCACTGTTATTTCTGTTCTTAGTAAGGCAACAAAATAAACGATGGGGTTACATCACCTATACTTAGTTGCCTCTAGCCAGAACTCCAAATTTATCCTCACGTATTTCCATTCAAAGAATATAAATAATGGAACAAAATAACCTTTTATGTTATTAACTGTTTTTTATAGTGGGGAAACAGATTGGATTGGAAATGTAGATTTCAAAGTTTCAGTTGTTTTCTCTCTGGCTGTGCTGTGTGGTGTAAATGAGGAAAAGGTTAAGTTTACCCATGATAATTCCCTCTCACATTTATGTTATCAATCAGCCTTTGTAGCATTTTGTGCTTTTATCTATTGTGTTTTCATTGTAATCTTTACATATGAAGTTCTCCATTCTACAAACTCTTATGCTCAAATTTATTCACGAATGGCTCTGACAGATGTGCTCTGGAAGCGTTAGATGCTGTGGTTTAAGATGCTGCCAGCTGGTTGCCTTCTCCCCACCCCTCAGACTGCAGTCTGTATGGAAGAGCCAGAAATACCTGCACCTCATTTTGCTTCCCTCACCTTTCTTCTTTGGTGACTTGTGCTAATACATAGGCTGGGAATGGGATCCAAGGGCAGAACGTACCCTCTCTTGTTGCCCTTTCTTACAGGCTACTCACCGCTGGCAGAGAGATGATTAAACACCTAGGCTCAGCAGCATATTAGAGTCTCTCAGATACTCAAAGGTTGTTTATGAGAATTCCCCTGTAGTTCCCAGTTGAACATGTTTTAAATTTTGTATTAAAAATTACCTATGTTTTCAACTTGGTGCGATACCAAGTGAGTGTGGAAGATGTTTTGGTGCTTGGCTTTTCTGTACCACCGTGTCTACTTAGACTCTCACCTCATGGTTTTGCCTGCTTTTAGAAGTGGTCATGCCTAAGAGCTTATAGTTAAAAACATAGATCTCTCTTTCATGTAGTATGCATGCCATAGAAATTTCCCAGCAGGTGATTTTAGTGTTGTATTTGTGTGTGGAGCTGATTACGCTGCCTCTATTTAAGATTATGTCACTTCACTGCTAGACCAGTTTTGTATTACTTAATGTGCTTGCCAAAAGGAAACAGTTAACCTGAAGCTATGTATTACTTGGTTTGGTTTTGTGTCTTGGCTGTCAGACTGAAAGTACACTCTTTGTATAGCTAACATTTAAATTTGATTAAGTCCCTGATTTACTGCTACTCAACTAAAATTAATTTTAAAATTAGGACTGTACAGTAGCAATAAAATGGATAAAGAGCTGGTGAGCTGCCAGCACTGAAAAGTAATGGCTGGAGGCCACTGTCAACAGATGAGAGCGTGTGGGGACTTTCCTCAACATTTGTGTTGGGTGTGATGCTTCTTGCTGCTTTAGTCAGTTGTCTGTGTGTAAACATAAAAGCAATAGTGACAAACAATGGATGATTCAGTGATTGCTGGATTGATGAAGAACGGATGAAGTTTAGAGCATGACTGAGGTTGTGGTAACATGACTCTGTTAAAATGCAATTTGTCTGCAAATGTGTTGAGGAAGAAGGAATGCTGGATATGTGCACAGAATGGAAGTTTTTTATCTTCTAAAGCTATGATTTCGGGAAGGCTTGAGCTTTGTGCAGAAGCTTCTGTGGCCAAAAGGGATTCAAGGGCAGGGCAGTGTCAGGAAGTGCTGATGCTGCCTAATAGAAATGGGAGGAGAGGTGGGAGGATGGTTTAAATCCTTTTAGTAAGACCAGTGCTGGAATGTTGCATATAATTCTATTTCCGTGAAAAACATGTCCTGAAAAATTTGAAAGCATGATAAAGATTCTGGAAGACCTGGACTTGCTACTATTAATGATGCTACTTTTTTGTAGATGGGCTTGAGTGTGGGTTCAACCTTGCTGTAATGTTTCTCACCACAAATCTACCTGACCTCACCCATGTTGGACCCCAACAAGGTCTATTAGCTGTCAGCCCTCTGATGTCTCTCCTATGTACACAATGTTAAGAGTCCTCCAAAAGACTGTGCTGCATATGTACGAATTTGTCATTTCTTCATATTACAGAGGGTGTGGAAAACATTGCTTCTTTGTTGTATATATGCATCAAGGAAAGTTTTCTGGAATCACAGAATCTTAAGGATGGGAAAGGACCTTGAATGTGTTTTTTAAACTTTAGACTTTGGTGTAATTAAGTATGGTGTTAGTGGAACCATAGAGAATTGCAGCAGCTAATAATTTGGGGGGGGTTATTGATTCTCCAATCATAAAATGGTCAGAGCAAGGATCAATACTGCTTTCTTTGTAATTTTTTGACATGTGCTATTTAGTCTGTGAAGGAATCTTTCCATAAATTGGAGTGAAAAGGTTAACAAAGCAGTCTTACATTATTGTTTGGGTATTTTTTAATTCTAAAAGATGGATAATTTGAAAGCCTGGATTATTTCAGTATCTTTTTGGATATACAAAGCAGCAGACTAACAGGCTAAATAGGAGGAAGATATTCTGGGAAAAAAATTCTATTATAGATATTATATTATTAACCTATTTGAAAAAGCTTCAAACTATTTTCATTTTGAGTACACCAGTGGGGTTAAATAATATTAGTAACTTCTGTCAGAATAACACATCATAATAATTTAAAACAAAAGGTCCCAGCGCACTTGCTAATATCCTTTATGGCTTCAATAAAATACATCTGAAGTGATTTACAAAGCAAAGCATCTGGATGAATTCTTCCAGTTCTGTATGGGAAGAGAGCCTGTTTATCTTCATGCATGTTTATATAGACCCATGGTTAAATTATGATCTAAATGTGGGTACCATACTAAAACATAGCCATATATGCAGAGTAAATTCAAAACACTTGCATTGTGTCATTTATTGCACACAAGTAATGTGTATTGTATAGGCTTGGTTCAGTTCTGTATCCTGACCATAGAAGGACTCTGTAAAATGTGTACTATTATCTTGAGGAGACCTTCAGGGGAGGAGGAAATGGTGTGTGTAGGGAAAAGCTCAGGACAACAGCTTGCTGGCCAAGCCTGTTGATTGTCTAGTTTTGAGCCTTTAGACTTAAGGACCATCAGTACTGGAAATAGTGAAGGCCTGAAAGATGTTTCCCCTGTACTGTATTAATATACATTTTCATGAACTCATTTTAATAACAAATCAGTATGGAAACAACTGGGATGGCTGTAAAGCTGAGTTCATGGGATTGAGTGTTTCAGAACTTCAAAGCAAAAGCAACTTTACTAAAGTCCTTTTCAGAGTTGAGCCAGACTTCTTAAGCCTGGGTACAGGGTTATATGGCTTTTGGTACAGTAGTGGCCAGACTGAGCAACTGTAGCAGGAAGAGAGCAGACTTGCAGTTTCTTGTGATGTTGGTGTGTTTTTTTCCTGTTGTGTGCAGCTAGATTTCAGGCATTATATCCCCCTTTTCCTAATAAAACTTTATGGCAATGCTGACGCATGCATTCTCCTTTGTCTCTAGCAAAGGGCACATGCAAACCCTTAGTGTTTAGAGAGTTACACTCAGGAAAGTAGAGTGAATGGAGTGGATTGTCAACTGCTGTTTTATCTCAGGCTAGGGTTTCTGAAGAAATGCTCACAAGCTAATTACTGCCTGTAAAATTATCTCTTAGGAGTCTCATAACTATTCCATTCTATTCCTAACTAGTTTGAGGTGTAGGAATTTGTCGTCAGAGGTATCTTTTAGGCCAGAGGCCAACCTTCTGGGTAAGAATGCAGGATCTTAAAAATGCACCATCTTCAAAAGGAGTAAGCTATGAAAAAGTGATCAATTTTGTATTTCACTAACATTTTTGCAGTAAGTAGAATTTCACATGTAATGCATGACTTCAAACATCCAAAGGATTCTTTTTTTTTTTTTCAATGTTCTAGTCTCAATGTCATTCTTTCCTTGATTTTCAGGACAATGAACCTTGTGGCAAAATTTCTTCCGTATGTCACACACACACACTGTTCAGGAGCAGTGGGAGTAGGTGGAGACATAGTCTTGTGGGGAAAGCCATGAAAAGAGCCCAAGCAGACATTGGAACAAATGTCTGTATCTGGGACCTTCAGATGCTCGCATGACTTTGTTCTGTTTCGACTGCTGACTGATGTTTTTTCTTTTTACTGCCTTTTCTTTCCAACTACACTCCCCACTTGTCTTCTCTGCCTTAAAATGAGGCAAGTAAACACTGCACCACATTTTCTGATGGCTATCAAAGCTTATTTTTTTATTTTGGTGCATATAAAGGTTTTAGCCTGATTTTGATCCGTCCCTTTAATTCAATTTTTGTTCAAGATTCGGATTTTTGATAGCTATCAATGATCCTATATTCCTTTTTTGCCCAAATAGCACATAAAGCTTCTCAGGAGATGGTATCACGTACACTATACTTTATTCTTTATCTTAAAAATCATTGCCTTTAATGGAATCTCTAGGTAAGTTTCGGGATTGCTACGTCTTGAGCAATTTAGATATAATCTGCAGAGACTGCGCTTGGCCTATTGTTTTGAACTACTTTGGAAACTACTGAGCCAATGTTATTTAAGCCGTATTAAAGCCTTCACCCAATTATGGCTTAATCCTTCAAAACCAATAGAGTAGGGCTTGGGTTTGAAAATGCTGCTGCTAACATCTATGGGTCTGTTCACTAAGCCCGACTATTAAGCTCATTATTAAGTGCTGTAGGGCTGAACTTTACATTTGATGTGTTAACACTAAGTTATCTACTGGTTTATCTCCTGGTTTTCACATCAGATAGAGTTGGGGTTTTTTTTAATTTTTTCAAATTGTGTGTCGTGGTAAGGCTGAGGAAATGCACATCAGCTTTATCATCTGATCCTTGTGGCGAAGATTAACAGGTTATTCTGTCTTTAATCAGTTATTGAAAAATAGAGGGAAACATAAATGCTAAACCTACCAAATTAAAGCTCTTCACACTTACTGTTTCTTTTACCTGATGACTAGAGCAGATTTTTTTTAAGCTGAGTTGCTTTCCTGAATGCCTAATACAGCCTGTGAGACAACAAAAATGGCATACAACTATTTTTCTTCATTCATAGATCAGTCTATTTAATACTTATCGAGCTGCAGTAGTTTCAAAGAAAGAGAAAAAACTCACATTCATTCTGAATGCTGGATGGAAAGATTACCTTTTAAGTCCTTTCAAACACCAGGTTTAGTAATGGAACTAATAATTCAGTTTTGCTGAAGTGTTACGATTAGGTCTACGTGTACTGAAGTGTTATTTGCTGCTGTCATGTGTAGCCTGCTTTCAACTTTTGCATGCTTGCTCAAGGTAAGAGGTGAGGCAATCATTAGGCTATAAATGTGGTGACCACTTTTAGCAATTACTGTCACTTGAAGTCATGTGTGATGGGACATCGTATTATATACTACAGTGAAATATATAACAGAAGGACAAATTTGTCTGCCTCCTGGCTTCCTGCCTATATGACTTATTTTTGGCTGCTTTCTTTTGGTTTTCAGTTATTAGGTTGATTATCAAGCAGGAATGGACTGTTTGCTGAGAGCTAGTTTTCTTCTTGAATGACAGACAAATTTCAGTGAAAACGGAGTCAAAATAGGTGGGATATCAATATTAGAATTGATGGGGAAAAAATTAATCTGAAACTTCACCTAACCTTTAAAAGCTTTTTTTTTAAAACAGGTTTAGAAGAAAGGAAAAATTCCATCACTTTCAGATTATTTTGTTTTGGTACATTACTTCAAATGAACAATTTCCATTTTTAAATAATTCAATCGAAATTTTTCAGCATTTGTAATGATTGAAAATAATACAAACAAAAAAAATACACAATCAAAACAAAGAAACAAAAAAGATAATATAGACTGACTTATTGCTCCAAAATTTTATGTGTGCCAGTAACTTCAAAAGTTACAAGATTTATTCTCTCTTAAGGCCATTAACCCATTTTGCAGTATTGAAAATTTTGTGAAATAGACTTTCTGTCCTCTGGATGGTTGAGGACTGTAGTTTAAGATAGATATACTAAAGGGCAGTATAATTACTCCCTAAATATTTCTTCTGACTTGGGGAATAAGAAAAAATTAATTGATTTCAGAAACGAGCCTAAGCTTAAAATCTAAAAGTGAGGAATTACTGAGTGTATATAGTTAAAACACCCAGACTTGTAGCAGACTGTGGCAGTCTGAGGAACTGAGTAACATTTGGAAAAAAAATTGAATTTTTGATACTTCCCCGAACTAAAGGGAGAAGAGAGGGGTTATTTTCTGATTTAAAGAAGGGAAAGAAGTTGTTCTTCACCTGTGGTAACACCTAGCAGGGCAAAACAGTTTTTGAGCTTTTGGAATGAAACCTCAGTGAAACCATGTGACACTTAAATTCAAGAATTGTAATTTTGTAACATATTAGAAGTGAAGTGCTTAGGCAGACTTGGATGATTTTGAAATTTAAGGTCTATGACCTCTATCTTTATACCTGTTATTTAAATTATTCCCTACGTCTTCAAAGGAAATGAGTGCTGAAGGCATGTGTGATGGGGATCAAAGAGGAAATAAAACTGCCTGCATTTAACTGAACCACAAAATGTTCGCTGCTGATGGTTCGGCTACTGAGGTGGAGCAACTAATTGTTTTTAGTCATTGCTCTTAACTCGAACTTTTAACTCGTGAGGCAGAGGGCACGTTCTTCATTTCTGTATTGTGCAGTCATGGTGGTGGTGTCTTCCGTACTTATCCTCAGATCACAAAGGTGGTTGTACAGCATCTTCCATCTGTCCTGTGGAGGCTGTATGCATCCTTGGTAGGTGTGTCTCTGGGTACCAGAGTGATCCCATCGTTTTAGCTCTGATTTCTGCCATAGTCCCTCTCCACAAAATTTTAAACAGATTCTGTTATTTTGAAGAATGCTATTCTGAAATACTCTATATGATGTCATTTATCGTGTAATTTTCCCTTTATCAGAGATTACTCTTTCCTCTGGGAAACACTCTATTTTGAACTGTCTGGCAAGACAGAATTGAACCACATGTATGTGTTTCCTTCATGAACTTCTTTAAGGATATTTTCTTGCCATACCAATGCTGTCATATAGTCATAAAAATGGGGAAAAAAAGTTCATCTTTGAACATTTGGAATTTCCGAATTGCTCAGATGAAGATCTGTGTTCATTTTAAAATGAGTGTGTGTTTCACAGATGGTATAGCTCTGCTCTGCTCTGAAGTGAGTAGGGAATTTGGTTCTGAAGGCAGGTAAGAAATTCTAATAATGAAAAGTAAATGTAAGGTGCATAGAATCACTCCAGGTAGGAGTATTCTTCTGCAAAATGTCATACTGTTTTTATAAAAAGTATAACACCAATTGCTAAACAGGTATCTTTGGTGGAATAATTTTGTAAGTGAGTTTTGACCTAGTACATTTTGATTCTTCTTCCTGTAGATGGAAGCTGTGACAAACTGGACTTTATTAGGAATGGAAGAAACCTTTGACGTTTCTAATAGCCTTTTTTTTTTTTTTTTTTTGCTTAAAACCCCAAATTAACATAAATATGAAGTCTTTAAAAAAAATCTTTCTCAGATACTGCAGCCCTTGAAATTTCTACTTTTTTTACTGACTAACATGAATGCATTTAATGGCAATCTTTTCAACTCTTCAGATGTTTGAAAACATTTTGTGTCTAGCAAAAGTAAGTAAACCTCTGGCTTAGAGTAACAAATACAAATATTTGGGCCTAAATAAGCCCACTGAATTTTAGGTACTTGGGGGAGGTTTAGGAGCAGAGCAAGAAGGTAGTGATGCTGGAGGCAATTTGAGTTCCTGACCATGCTTCTCTTTCTTCTTTCACTGTAAAGGGAGCAGAGGTGGCCTCTTGCATAACTTAGGTGACACACTTAACTTTCCTGCAATTAGGTGGAACTAATCTAGGTTGTTGATGGAATTTATTTTTCATAATCCATTGCCTTAGCATTTTGAAACATCCAGGAGAATATGCTGAGTGTTAATATGGACTGTTACTTTTGTACTATTTCTATTAAATAAATTTAAAGCTAATTTCATGGGTTTTGTAGGCACTAATAACTAACAAACAACAGAGCAGCTCCTTTCCCTAGAGTGCAAAGGGCACTTACCGGAAATAACAGTGCATTTTGTTCCTAGTGCTTACACGATGCCCGGTACATGTCAGAATAAAAGTTGTAATTCCTAGATGGTCTTAAGCTTGGGTTAGGATACAGTGTTGTCCTTGTGTAGAAAGTTAAGATTATTTAGCAGTATCTGTTCCAACTAGAGTTACAGACTCTGGGTTTTTTTTAGTTTCCCCAAATTAGCTGAATTTAAGTCACCTCTGCTGCTTTCAATATAAAGAAATAAATAAAGAAATCTTGATCTAGTTTTTCTTTAGTTTAAAAAATGAAATCATTCCCCAAAGGGCTAGATTCTGGGAGAAGCACCATGGGCACATATAATTTCCTTTGAAATAGTAAACTCATCTTTTGAGAGAGACTTTCCACAGGAGTGCTGAAGACTACTGTAAGAATTCTCAATAGAACATGAATGCATTCTTTTAAAATTTTTTTGTTCTTCTTTGTATGTTTTAGAGTTTTTTAAGTAGTAGTAGTAAAGGTTTTTCAATTGTCTTGACTAAAGTATGGTTATAGTATTCAGATGCATTATTTTTGCAATTTTGGCTGCAGGTTACTTGTACTACATTTCTTCCACTGCTGTGCAGACAGACGTTAGTACACTAGTTTAGCAGTGCACTAAAAAAAATCTAATTAAAGTAACCAACAGCAATAATTTACAAAATATCTACATGCAGACAGCTTCCCACTTTAAACGCAGTGCCACTAGTTCTTTGGAGTAACTTGATGCTTGCAAAGGAACTGATGTGCTCCTTGGAGTTTACCTGAGGAAGATAAAGGGCTATTTTTGCTGTCTTTTAATTTCTAAGGGTTTTAATGTCCATTCTTTATTAAAATTTGAGCTATGGAATTGACTGCTAAAAGATCAATTCTTTCACTGACATAAGTAAGCTTTGAAACTTAGTAAAGAATGTTTTGGGTTATGAGTTCAAATTACCAACCTACTTCCAAAAAAAAAACCCCAAACACACCTCAAAAAGAAAAATTTTTAAATTGGATATCCATTCACAAGTAAATCTAAGGTACTTCCACATATATGCAGATATTCACTGTGCATTCACCTGCATTTTCATTTACAGCTGAAGACTTGGTCCAGTACTCTTACATTCTGTTGTGGTTCTTTTCTATCCTGAAAAGCAAGTTTTACTTGCTTTTTTCACAATCAAGTAGCTCTATTTCAGCTACAAACTCAGTCATGTCATTGATTATTTTTATTTCTTTAAGATGCCCGCTATTAATAATTATGCAGCTTATTGCAGAAGAATACAGACATACTGTCAGATACCAGTGCTAAGAAAGTTTGTACACAAGCACATATGTAAATCTTTGAGTGTTCAGTGGTTCACACTGCAAGACTTATCACTGTTTTTAAACCTTTATATTGCACCATAAATGCACAAAGTGCAATATCTGTGCTATATAGTCCCTATACTTATTTTTTTAATTAGTATTTCTAAAGTAATTAATGGAATGTTTCTATTTTATTAAAGTATTGCTTTAAGTTATTTTTGGTTGATACAGGCCATACATGCATCAAGAACAGTGAGTTGGGAGTTAAACACTCCCGTGACCAGACCTTGAATGCATATTCACAACTTCTTTTTATCTCACAAATGCCATTGACAGTTGGAGGTGATAATAGGCAATTTAGTGTGTGTATTTATTATGATCAGTCACTGCTTGTGAATTGAAGAGGAGAAGGAAAATCGCGTGTTTTCCTGAAGGTGTAAGCCTTCAAAGGTGAATTGCTAGAGAGGAAGAGAAAGGGTGAAAAGGGAGTGAAAGGTACCAAAAGAACAAAGACATCTTTTGAGCATGTAGTATCTCTGAAATAGCGATAACTTAAAAAAATCATTCAATTGAACCTTGCTTTGTTTTCATAAAACAATCTTTTACTAAAGCTTGAACATTGAGGAGGGCTCATGTTGCCTTCAAATTATCTTAAATTAATCTTGAAGTATTTTTAGTAGCCTGTAAAAAGAGCAGTGACGAGCTCTTTATATGTTTTTTAAATGGTTATGTAGTCATCAAAATTCCTGGGACCTGAAGGCTGCTTGGGGTGTACACAGCACCATATGCTGCCTATCCATTCAGTTCCAGGTAACGGAGGACAGGCCAGGTCCTCTCCTTGCTGCTGTTGGAGGCAACGGGGCAGCCAGAGACAGCTGGGAAAGATCTGAGTGCAAATTTAATTTACTGTATCGTTAAGGTGACCAATTATTGTAGGATGACCACTACTATTTTAAGTGAGTAACAGGCACTTTTCAAATCATTTTGTGACTTATAAAGGTTACAGGCTTCTTCTTTACAGGAATCTGATCAGAAAGTGACATTGGAAACCCACTCCTACAGCAGGGTTCATAAATAATAAATATTATCTCTTATTAATCCATATTTTAGTTTAACTGTGGCTTGTGGCAAGCTGCTTCCTCAGGGAATGCAAGATTTTTTACAAGAGAAGGTGATGAGCAACAGTCCCCAAGGAATTAAATTGTGAAAACAATCTCATTTTCATACATGCTAATATAGATCTGTTATTCCCTTTCCACATCTATCACAACACATTCTAAATTGTGGCTGATCTTTTATGCAAATAGCTGCCTTATTAGACATTGCGGCTGTATGTGCTAATGTCTCCGTGGGCTTCTCGGGCATTTGCTATCTAACCATCAAAGCAGTGGAAATGAATGATGATTACTGCATCCCTTTGAAGAACAAAGAGGAATCGTGGTTCTAGATGTGGGAGTTGGTGACACTAAGCCACGCAGGCAAACACAGGCATCTCTTTGGCTTCTATTAAGTTGGGAAATAATTTTCACTTCTGTTTTCTTCTTGTGTTTTATTGGCGCTGCTAAAACTGCAAACATCTTTCACAGCTTACATCTTGTTACAAAACATTAGTAGGCCATCGAAATTGCAAAAGGAAAGTCAAAACAGTCTCTAACAGTGGCATAAAAAAGAGCCAAGAACTAGTTTCGAAGTGTTAAAATGTATCTGTTGTCTCCTCAACTAGCTGAAAGTTCAAATAGTACTTCTGTTTTCCACTCTCGTTATCATGATGTGAATGTTATGTGAGAAATACAACTCAGTCGAGAGAATAGCTGGGAAGCATAATAGAGGAGAAAAAAAACCCCTCAATGTATTACAGTTCACTGCTTTTGTGGTTTACATAAAAAGGGGATATTCTCTGAATTTAACCAAAGTACTGTATGGAAACATTAGAGCACTGTAACAGTTTTCAGTTTGGATTAAAAAACAATGTCAATGTTTTATATATTCTTATTATACCTGAATATCTGTTAAAAAGGTTGGCCACTTTAAGCACCAAAGGTCGTTTCATGCCCTGTGTATCACACTTTAAATTAAGCAGCCTGGATTTGTCACTTGACGTTAAATGCCAGTAATTCTTTAAGAATGGATAAATGCAAGCCAAGAAACTTTGTGGTTTTAAAATGCATATATAGCTACAGGAATCATCGCACCACTTCTTATTCAAACCTTGTTTGAAGATATGTAGGAAATAACGGTGGGTGTTTAAAGTTGGGATGCTGACGGTAGCCCATTCAGCAGTGCCTTGGCACGCTTTTTGGCCCGTGGTTTGGCACTGCACTGCCTTCAAGGACTGTGCTTCCCAGACAGTGTGCCTTGGCAGAGCCTAAGTAAGCTCATCTTGCTGAAACAGAGCTGGTTATGCCTAACAGTAAAGTAAAACTCTTACAGATACTCCAAGGCCGTATGCCCATAATCTGCAGATGGGTTGTGGCTACTCGAAAGGGTTCAGCACTGTGCTCACCAAGGCCAGTTGCGAAAAGCCAAGTGTTGGCTTTTGTGCATCCTCTGTGGTCAAGTGATATATGTGGCACTTCTGGAAAGTGTCAGTCCTCTTGTGAGTGCACAGATTGATGTTGGGACACTTGTGTCATAAAGATGGTTGAACAGTGGGGCTTATTGTCACTATGACATGTAATGTCTTCAGCCCAGCCAAAATGGTTGAAAATCAGCGTGTCAAGCAGTGAGCATAACTATAAAAGCCAGGTAATTTTTGACTGTGGAAAAAGAGGTGAAATGAGCATGCTTGTAGAATCTTACTTTGTCTTATGAGTGGCAGCTCCATGAGGGGATGAGTACGAGACCATAAGGTTTTGCATGTTAAATAAGTGCATTAGAAGTTTGCTAGAACTCTACTCAGATGTCACCTATTCAGTTACATGGGTGATATAGGAGCACCAAAGTGCTTTTCATTCTAGAGCTCTGGCGCAAAGGTAGGAGAGTGTGAAGTTGCCGTGTTATAGGAATCTATTCCTCTCTTTTGCTCAGAGTGGCTAGAGGGCTGTGTTAGCAGGTGGATTTCCTGAACAATTACACTTGTGGGTGCACACGTGCCTAGTCCTGCCCCAGACTCTTGAGCATACTGTAAATGTGTTTGCCAACAACAGAAGCAGCTCACAATACTGCATTCACTCTCTGTTTTACCAAAGAAAAAAATTATATAGGAATGTAATTCAATAGTACCAAATGGTGAATTAGAGTGCAATCAGTTTGAATCCTTTTTAATTTTTTTTTAAATTCAAACTAACAGGCATTCTGTTATGTTAATAGCCCATGCAACGGGGAGAAAGGTATGTTTAGAATTTATCTAATAGTCTTCAGAATAGTGGTGATTAACTTCAGTGTCTCATTGTACCCTGGGAAGGCTTATGTCTTTGTGTATAATCATGTAAATGTTGCTTGTTGCATTTTTTTTCTGATGGTTTAAGTCATTAATTTCCTTAGCACCTTATTTAGGAATAATGATATTGCTTTTGTATTTTTTTTCCTGATACTGACAGTGATTTTTGGATTGAAAACAATGGGTAGAAAAGATGCCTCTACAGCAAGGACTCCTGTTGACCAGTACAGGAAACAAATAGGTAAGAGATCTGAAGGCAAGTGTGTGTGCTGAAAGAAAAAAATCTGGGTTTTTTTAGCCAGACCAATTGGTGTAACAAAATGTATAATTTCTCTTCCAAAACTTTGTTTTGCTTGCCAGTGGTGCAAAATAATGCATACTCCAGGGAAACATTTTTATATGTTGATGACTAATTCATTCAACAAAATCTTTTCTTGAAGACAGTGTTTTGAGTAACTTGATAAAGTCCATGTTTTGTGTTTGAAAATACTAGTGAAATACTGCAGTGCAGGGGCTCCATGAACAGTTTCTGAACTGCTGGAATTATCTTGGTTTTCCTGTTTGCCTCCAATTTAAAACATTGGCATTTCTAACAAAATATTCTTCCTGCTTCCTAACAATTCTGATACACTAAATGATACAAGTCTTTACATTATATAACCACATTTGTTCTCACACAAGTGCAATACTTTTAACATGTTAATAATTTATTTTCCTAGGTTTTTTCTGTTCTTACCCATTGAATGTGTATGTAACTTGTATACAAAGTACACACATGCACACACATGACTGCACAGTGTGCACTTGCACAGATACTTCCATAGTAGACTCAAGTTCCTGTTTCTCTGCTTAAATGCAAAAGCAAGTGAC
Source organism: Colius striatus (assembly GCF_028858725.1). NCBI lineage: Eukaryota > Metazoa > Chordata > Aves > Coliiformes > Coliidae > Colius > Colius striatus. The sequence continues at coordinate 72,283,372 of NC_084762.1, read as the reverse complement.
TTATTTTTGCAATCCATTTATGAGAATTCTGTCTCTCTAGGTGTTAAATAATATCGTGAAACAGAAATATTTTAAAAGTAACGTATGTAAGATGAAGTACAAGTAAATGACCTTGTTTTACTAAGCATCAACATCAGTGTTTAAATATACCGGAAAATAGCAAATGTCTGGGGAAAAAGGACTGTTTATAATGTATATTCTCATGGTGAAAATGCTAGGGGTATGTGAACAATCTTATCATGTATTAATATTTTTAGTGCTGCCTTATTGTTTTAACTGTTTTAATGATTTTTTTTTTCATTCAAAGTTGAAAGTAAAGAACTATTTTATACTTTATTTGTTTTAGATAGCTGTGGAATGCTCTGTATTTCATTATCTTGGACAGTTTTATGGCTAGCCTTCTCAGTTCACTCTCTAAGATGGTTAAGAGTAGGTGAAAACTTCTGAGTACCTTTACAGATGGAAAGCAGATATACTGGAAAAATATTTGAATAGATTATCTCCACTTCTGTGTGATTTAGGTTGCAAAAAAACCCCAAAACCTTGCAAGGAAACTATTACCCAGCAGAAGATGACACCACAGATATTTTCCTCAGATGGGTTTGGTGAGAAGGGAGAGCCCTGTGGTTCATCTTCGGGACAACTTGTCCCTTGTAACTGAATGTTTGGAGAGAGTATGATTGCATTAGCTTTGTGTAATTTTTCACCACGTTTCTCACCATGGTCACTTCTTTTTCATCTACCTCCTTTAGACTTGCTTTTCTTCCTTTTGTGAACACCTTCAGGTGACTGCAGTTGGAATTGTTTTTTGAAGTCCTCTGGGGGGCCAAAGAGACTGGTAATGTCCAGTGGGATCCCTGGAGAGCAAGCAGGGCTGCTGGAGGATCAAGGGAGCGTAAAGCTGCACCTAAGTATGAGACTCACAAAATTGCATCTTGCTCTTCCACAGCTTGGGCTACCACACAGCTCTGAGGTTGCACATCTCACACCCATGAGGTGCCAGGACTGATCAGCTGTGCCTTGAGCAGGAGAGAAGACACTGTGCTGTAGCAAGGGAGTGACAGTATTTGTATTGAAGCCCAGCACTCAGAGGCATCCTGTTATGTTGCTTACTCTCTGTTTTTGGGCTAGCATATTGTCCGAACAATTTGGCACCCTCTCTGTTATATGATAAAGCACTGTTACCTATTGGGTATTGCAGAATACAGTGTCTGAGGGAATTCACAATAAGCTCATTTTCCTTAGATACGATGCATTGCTTTTAACTTGGAAAAAGCAAGTGTTAAAAATTATTGTAGGGAAGAACCTCACACGAGCAGGCAAATAAGCTATATAATCTAGGAACTGCTTCTGTGATTGTAATATTCCTTAGAGGACAGAGAGCAAGAACTAAAATAGACTATCCACTGGCTTTTGCTGTGATGATGATTGTTTCAGTTCCTGGTCATTCACTGGTGCAGCCATAGAGTTTGCCAATGGAAATGAGTTCTCTGAAATTAATGAATGTGTGTGGTTGGCGTATGGTGGAAATTTATGGATAGGGTTTTATACTTTAGTGTTATGGGAGTGTTTGAGTCTTATGTTTAAGCTTTTTAGGCTATCTTTAGGCCTAGAAGCTGAGCTTAGTGAAACCATCTTTCTAGTCCCATTGTGCTTTTAGGTGTATTATAGGACAAACAAGTGTGTTATTAACAACTATTGTCCAGTAAATAACTTTTCTTGCCATAATGAATATGGAAAATTTTAATTTTAACAATGCTTCCTGAATTTTTTTCTTATTTCATTTTGCATAAGTGATGAGAAATCATCTGTTTGTCAAACAATCACAGGATGATTGAGTTTGTCAGGCACTTCTGGAAGTCATCTGGTTCAAACCCTCTGGTTTAAGAAGGGCCACATACAGCCAATTGCCCGGGACAGTGTTCAGATGCCTTTCGATTATCTCCAAAGAGGGTAATTCCACAACCTCTTTGGACAACCTGTTCCTCTGTTTGACCATTTTCAAAGTAAAAAGTTTTTTTTTTTTATGTGTTTCAGTGTGTGCCCATTGCCTCTGGTCCTGTTACTGGGCACCACTTAGAAGGCCCTGGCTCCATCCTCTTCACAGCATCTCTTCATGTATTTATATACATTGATGAGGTACTCCTTGAGCCTCCTCTTCTCCTGGGGAAACCACTCAGGGCTCTTAGCATCTCCTCATAGGAGATGATACTTAATTTTAACTCCTTTTGATCTAATTCTTCATGATCTAATTTTATTCAGATCATAGAATCATAGAATGGTGGGGTTGGAATGGACCTTTAGAGATCATCTAGTCCAACTCCCAATACTTACTAGCAATTAGTATACTTTTAGTAATACTTGGTAGATACTTACTAGAAATTATACAGCAATAAGTACATTTTTACTTAAAATTACTTAATTTTTTACTTAAAATCCATTCATCAAATAAGCCCTATATTTGGCAGCTTAGATACTTTTGTAGGGGTGCTTTAGGATGAAGCTGTTCAGTAGAAGACACCATAGAATACAGAGTGCCATCATGTACCAGGCTGATCTTTTTTGGAGGTGAATGTTTGATCAGCCTCTCCTGTAAAGATTATATCTAGAAACAATGAACAAAGGGAGTCTACATGGGACCTGTCTTTAAAAAGAAAAAAATTGTCAAATGCATGTGCAGTTCTAAATCTCTGCTTGGAGTGATTGCTGTCCTTCCTTTCCAGGCATTCACATCTATATATTCTCAAAAATATTATGATGGATGCTGGCTGAACAACAATCTTGTGCTGACTAACGGTGTGGTGTTATTTTTCAGCTCAAGATTTAATGTTTTCTAGCCTTACTGGATAGAAGGTAACCAGATTGAAACGTTTTTAATACCTTTTTTTTTTTGATGGAAAATGTCAGTCTTCAAGGAACAACATGTCACAAAGTCATGTCAACTTCAACACAATTTTCAGTTAGAACTTTAGTGGAGTAATTTGAAATAAAAGCAGATTTTTAATTTCATTTTGTTCCAAGCTTTCTGTTTTGTTCTGAGTTTCCATACGGCATGCCACATGTTTGCCCTGTGCCACGGTTCAAGATCATGTTGATCACTTCAGTTCAGCCGTTTGCCTTTTTCTCTCCTCCACGAGAGCGGGATCACTCGTGCTTTGTTTGCTGCTGTTCACTGTGCTGTTAGCGGTTGCTGTTTGCTTCAGTAGCATTTTCAGAGGATTCCCCCAGCATAGAGACTGATATTGCTCTTTCCTGTCAGCTGGCTTTCAGCCATCTCTGCTGCCTCCAGCCAAAATTTGTCTGTAATGCCTCTCATTCGGCAAGTGCCCTGGTATCCAACAGTGGCGCTGCCGTTAATGCAGAGAGCAGAGACAGCCTTCTACTTATCAGACCAAACTGGCACTGGCTTTGTGAAGACCGTCCTCAAGTGGGACAAGGAACAACAGCAGCAACCTTTTCAAACTGGCTTAGGCTGTGCCCGGAGGAGAGAACAGTGCCGAAGGAATGTCTCCCTGATCGGTTCGACTCGAGCAGCTGAGGTTCTGGAGGAGGCATGAGGAAAAGTAGTATTAACACGCTTTATTCATCTAATTTTTATCCATATGTTCACACCTGAACATATACCTGTAGTGCGGCAGCAAATGGAGCAGCTCTTCAGCGTAGCATTTCCTTTTCACTGCTGCTGTTTGTGCTGCTGTGCCTAATTTGCTGGGATCGGAGGAAAGGTGTGAGGCAGTATGCATCTTTCTGCATTTATGTAGCTTTGCTCTGCAAATGCTGTGAAAATAGCAACAGGTTTTGCACCATATTTGCTTTGTTTACTGTTATGTGTGCTTTAAGTTTCCAGAACAATTCCACATGTATATTTTCCATCCTTCTTCATCTGGTGTGTTGCTTGCTCAGCATAGAAGCCTCAGGATTTGTGGGTAGTGTTCATGACTTGTGTGACTGCGGTATCCTAAGCAGGCATACTGAGAGGATTACAGCATAACTAAAACCTGGTCTACAAACGAGGAATAGACATACTTTTGGCTCCCATTACTATTGTGTTGCTATGGCATAATTCTTCATGAGGAGAGATTGTTTGCCAATCGTTCAACCTCCAATTTGTAGACTCTGAGTTCTGCTTATTGTCTGCTCTGTATCTTCTGACTTGCTGGCTTGAACCTTTAGGGACTGGAGCTTATATGGGCATAGCCAAGGGAATCTCTGGAGTAAACAAGTCTACTCAAGTTATGAAAGAAAGTAAATTCACAATTTGTTTTGGAAAGCACAATATGGGCTGACTACGATGGTTCAGAAGGGAGGTGCATAGCACATGCAGAGCAGTGGGGTGGTGAAGCAGGCTGGGTGGGAGCCCTGAGACCCCAACTGTAGCAGCACGGCAGGGAAGAGAAAATGACCCACGTGAACTAACAGGTAAAACTGTGGGTAAAGACACCTCTTTATTAAAAACTCTGTGATGAAGGGAACTAGTGACTGTCCAGAAGGAAGACACTTCATCCTGGTGCCAAGGGTTATGATCCCACAGTAGCCCCAGTGAGATGGAGAAGAGCTTGTCTTAGCATGGTGAGCATGGTGGACAGAGCAGAGCTGTTGCCTCCCAGCTTCCTGCACAGAGTAGCTCATCTGTCAGCTGGGTGATTGCGAAGGAAAGCAGTCTGTCTTCTAAGCTAGGAGTCATTTATGGTAATACAGTTGCACTGACAATATGAAGAAATAGACCTCGTCAGAATGGATGGATGAATAGATGGATGGATACTAGCAGAAGCAAAAATATCTCTGGAGTTTTCAGCTCAATTGTGAGCATGGACCTGTTGCCTCCCTGTCTCCAGAGGGAAGTCCTTCTTATAGCAGATTACCATCTCCACTTGCTAAAAGAAGTGTCTTCACTGCCACTTCACCTTTTTTTTCTGTTAATACCCCTCTGCTTTCCTTATTCTGGGTAGTGCCATTACAGAAGCAAATCAAATTGGCTACTAACAATCTTCCTTTTCAGCTCAATAAAAGGAATAGTGTTACATTTTGATACTTCTGAAATCTGCTACATACTTTGAAATGAAATATGATTGTTTTGTTTTGTTTTGTTTTGGATTAGGAAATGTTTGTTATCAGCATCAAAATTTTAGATTTCTTTCCTGAAACAACAGCAACAGCAGCAACAGCAAAAAATGTTTGGACTGACTTTGTGACGAAAATTTCAAAATCACACCATTTGTCACAAAACAGAAATTCATGTGTCTTTTGTCTGTTAAGAAAGGCACAGGACCAGAAATCATCATTTGCATCACTGAGATTGCTCTCTGTTGTCACAAGCAAAAATGTGACAGGAGTGATATCAGTGGAATGAGAGTTCTTGGACCTATATTTTCAATTAGTCGCTTTTAGTCCCCCCCATATTTGATGTCAGTGTCCTGTTAATTGGGGAAAAAGGAAGGATGCGAATAGTACAGAAACAAATACACTGTTATTCTAAGTTGACAGAAAAAGGGAAGAAACCTCTCCTACTCTCTCTTTAGAGTGTAAAAACAGCTCAAGAAACAGTCAGTTCCAGTGCACAACAGTCCCTTTTTTTTTTTCCATAAGGAGCATTACATTTATGGTCTTGAATTTTTCTAATAAAATGTACAATTAAGAACATATTAAAGAGAAACAGGGAAAAAAACCTCCTTTTGCTATTATATGTGACTATTGGGAAATCAGAGTTTTGTATTTCACAGTTGCCACAGCTACCACATGTAGTCCCTTTTGTTTTGTTTGGGTGGAGGCTTTTTGAAGAATTAATTTCTTTGCTACAGAAATTGAACTAGATCTTTTGGTCAGTGATTGCTGTTTGGATTTCAGTTTTCTTCCAGTGACATCACTCCTTGGAAACTAAAGCAGGAGCAACTGATGAAAATACAACTGTGAAGTGAAGGCTAGCCTGACTGTACTAATTTAATCTATATTTTGTGATTGGGATGTTCTTAAGTGTGTTGTGTGAAGGCTGGTGATGGATTTTAAGCACATGCAGTATGTGCTTATTTTTTAAAGTCCAAAGCAGTAAAGCTGTATTTTATTACCTCGACTTAGAGCATAAAAGGTTAATGTAGATCTGGATATGTACTTGTGTTTTCATGGATTTTATTTAGCTTTCATTTGCCAGGCAGACACAGCCTAAGCAGGGATGGAGGTGGTGGCTGCAGAGTGTGGAGGCTGTGAGAGCCTGTACACATGGTGTGCAGAGGTGCTGAGGAGAATGGTGGTGTATCTAACCCTTGGTTTCCATCCCGTCTCCACAGCAAAAGCCTAGGCTTGCTTTGAACTGGTTTGATTTTTCTCCTTCTACTATGCATTTGTACTGCACTCGTTTAGTACTTTTATACAGATGGAGGATCATAGTCGGCTCTTATTTTAATCTCATCGACAGTATCACCATTTCAGTCAGTGGAGTCGCTGCGAACTTTTTGATAGGTGTAAATGAGAGTGAAATTTGACACACTGTTTCCAATTGCTGAACTGCATTTCATCATGGTGTTATTTCAAGCACTTAGGATTCCTCCAAGATATCTGGTGTCTACAGGGCTCTTGCAATGATATGTATTTGTGCTGGTACTTACCCTCAGCTTCTGATCCATGCTTCAGTGAATTCATTTCTGCAGTCAAAAAAATCAACTTAAACCAGCCTCTCCAAAATACATGAAAATTTCACTAGAAACACATAAGCATGTGTATATTGCATTCAGAGGCAGAGCACTTCAATGTGTTCAGAAATTCTTTCCCCAGGATTTGAAAATCTTTGCTTGCATGTATCAAGGATGGACTTTGAAGTACTCATATCTCAGTGTGAATCTGTAAATCCAACTTCAGACAACCATTTTGAAAAATTCTGGGAAAGTTTTTATATTTATACTATGTTCATATATATGCATCCTCTACATGTGGAAAATGTGCTTATATTTGTATGTAATATTATGTCAATATAAATGCAAGGAGAGTTGGGCAGTGAGCTACAAATCTGATTTCCTCTATTTCATCATGCAGCAGCAGTGTGTAAGGAGTAAGAGCGAAATGCCTACTGCACATGCATCTGCCCAGATGTGCTTGATAGATGTTTAATGGGGGCACAAGGCATAGTTGTAACTGCATTTCTTCAGTTCCAGTGCTATGAGATGAAGCGCTTTTTTTCTTGGTGCAGTTAAGTTTGTGCAGCCATTGTCCCACAATGAAGGGTGTCAGTCTGTTAAACCTCCTGCCCCTCCACTGTCTGGACTAGCAGAAATGAAAGGCAGCAGGGAGTCTGCATTGCACTGGCCTAAGAAGAAAGATATAGAATCCACTTTGCTCAATTCAAGAGGTTTAATTGGAGAGACTTTTCTATTTTCCCCTTCAGGACGTGACCATGTGCATTATGTAGTTCAGCAGGTGTTGCGTCTATTTACAGGCTTTAAAAATATGTTAGATGTCTGTGTTCAGGGTAGGCATGACCGTAGAATGGTCATTTGGCTTTTGTAATGAATTTGTTCACATTTGTGTTCCATTCATTGCATGTTGCTGGGGATTTCTGTAACTGATCTGTGTTAAAAATATTATTTTGATGGAAGGTTTTGCTTCTATTAGGTTATGTTAGAAGAAAATTAGAACTGGCTTACACCATGGTTTTCAAGGACTTGAACTATTTATGAGGCTGTCTGCTGGGTTCTACATATTGCTTGCAAGCTTTAAGTGTTAGATGGGAAATGAAATAATGGGGCAGCAGGAGAATGGTCTTGATAACCTGAAACTGCAAGAATGAAAATGTAAAAAGGCAGTTGCTAAATTTGAATTACAGAAATCACAAATATCATGTGACTAGCTTTTGCTTTTGTTTGATGGTAAAAGCTGATTAAAAAGAAGCACTAACTAGTGAAAGTATTCACACATTCAAAGTTATTTTGAGATTTTTCATGTATGCAGCAGTTGGATCAGTACAGCAAGGCACCATTAAGTGAACAAAGACCTCTACAATAAGAAATGGAATATGGGAAATCAAATATTCTGCCCTGAATGAGTACTGTAGTTGCAGTTAATAAATGTACAGATAATATAAGGCAAGTCGCTAATCTGCTGTTTAATCTCTGAAATACTTCATTTGAAATCTGGTCCTTGTCATCATCCTAGCTACATAAGATACCCTATTTACTGTGGGACTGACTGAGTTTTACTCTGCTAAGCTATCGTTATTGTTCTAAAATAACTCAAATAATAATGGTTTCAAGACTTTTGACTGCCTGCTAAATAGGAAAGGTGTAAAAAGCCTGCCTTGTCCTTAGCTTCTTTTCTGTGAATGTCTTTATCATTATGACTGTATCTTCATTTGTGCTGTAACATTTGTGGCAATACTGATATCCTTGATTGTGATATTTGATTTTTCATTAACAAAGTAACAGTAATCTTAGAATGCATGGGAGATTTTGTTAAAATTAATTTTCTTGTGGTATTGTAACAAAATACTTGTGGGCTTTCTTGTTGATAAGAATTAGGGTTTGGATGATCTAGGGTGTGATAGGTAAGAGGATGTGACACAGCTCATCACTAAATCACTTGCTCAGGTTCAGCCTAGGTGATAGTTGTTGGAAGATGGTAACTGCCTGGCAGATGTTGGGTGGCATTTATGATGCGATGTTTGTGCATTCAGTTCCTAGTGGAGAAGTGTTGAAAAACATCATTATTTGTTGGCAGTCAAAACAGAGAGGAGCTGGCTAATGAACTAGCATATGGAATGAAATGGTATCTCAGCATTTGACATAGTCCCTTCAGCTCAAGGTTACAGCATGCTGATGAGAGTGTTGCCCAGATTCACTGAAGCTGTTCTGAGTAAGTTTGACCTTAGAGAGTGCATTAAATCCCTCAGGTTTGGACCTCTTGAGCATAGTGCTTGTATTGACCTGCCTCTTAGCAGTGCTAATTAAATTGGCCACAATGCTATGTATTATGGCGGTGCATCTCGTGGTTTGAAGTTGGCTTCACCTAACCAGTTCACCTCACAAGCAGAATGTGTTTGCAACTGTTTGTGTAGACCTGGCCTGAGGGACCTTCAGACACTATCACTGAAGAGCTGGAAGAAGTTTTAACTTAAGTAAAATGCAAGTGAAGCCTTCTAGGAGTTTTGCAGGCATCAAGTGGGGATGCGTAAGAATCATCTCTGTAGGCTTCTAAGGGGTGAAAGGTCTGAGTTTGAACTGGGTATCTGCACTTGTAGAATAAACAAGCCTGGTACTGCTTTCTGCACACAGACCAACTGGCATCGAATGACTCTGACCATACTGTTGAATTCTTTTATCTCTAAACCAGGGTGGCTGTTTCCAAACTGATTATTGCAAAAATTTCCAGGCCCATGGTAACTCTTGAGCTATGTGTAGGAATTGCTTTGGAGAGCTACTCTGGAATTCCATTTCCCATTGGCATTGTATACTATATTGATACAGGTACACCAGATAGCCAGAGTGTACAGTTTGACATTACAAGTGACCTTTAGCAACACCTGCCTTTCTCTACTTGTTCCTGTCCCCATGTCACAGTGTATACTATACCATCCTCTGGGATGGCACAGCTGTCTGTGTGCTATTTTGATCCAGCTTGATGAAAAAGATCTGCTGGGCAATTTTTCAGTTGAATCAATTCCCTGATCTACTTCATCATCTGGTTGCATGCACAAACTGAGCTAATATGCTAAGAGCAGGATGGCACACTGCAGGGACTGAAGTGTGTGGCAAAATTCATGCCAACAAATGCTATAAGCCAGTCTCACTGTTCAACATGCTGCAAAGCCAAGCCACAATGAGCCTAGGAAGAGTTTTTATTCTGCATAGCATGCAGATTGAACAGATTAGGAAATCTAAGAAGGATTTGCTTTCTGTGTTAGACTTCCCTCAACTTTTGGTTGGAATCACTTTTGGAATAATTTTTTATTTCAGTCCAGTGTCCTCTGTAGGTGAAATCAATTCTATTGGCTGAATTAGTTTATGAAAAATAACTACAGTATTTTAAATGAGTGTATTCACACCATCTGCAGTGAGCAATGATGTTTTCTTCCATAAGTGTGGAAAACACAAGAAGACCTGAATGCAGTTCTTTTTGGCAGTGCCTTTTCCATAGTTTTCAGGAGTCGTACAGTGTATTTTACCTACTGAACATTAGAAAGAAATGAAGTGACTAGTGGAGACTGTCTCTGAAGAAATACTTTTCAAAGAAAGATAGACTGCAGTCCGCTGTGTCTTTTCTGGAATAGACGGGGACTTTGCAAACTAGAATGAACTGTACAGAGAGAAACATTGAATAAATTGCAAATCAAATAGAACTGAAGGTACAATCCTGAACATACTTCATGGTGTGAAGTGTCTCAGAAAATCAACCTGTTAAGTACAATACCAGATGGAAACGATTGGTAGAGTTACAAGAAAATCAGGCTCATGTCTGTAACACAGGAGACTCCATGTGTCTTGATAGGCAGCTTGGGAAACCACAGGACCCAAAGCGTATATTCCATGTAAGAGTTTCTATCCAAATGGCTTAGTGGAAAAAGCACATATGACCTGCTGTGTTTACATAGAGAAAGCTCTCAAATTCTAATGAGTAATTGTCATGAGAAGAACAAAGAGGGGAGTGCTTTCATATACTCTTCAGAGAGAGAGAGAGTAAGATATTTTGACTGTGGCAAAAGCAGAAAAAAATGTAGTCCACGGAGGATTGTGTTCCCCACCTTACTTCTGTCACTGATCCAAAAAGAGAAATATAGAAGGAAAGTTCAGTGCTATTTTTTCTGCTTTATCCAGCTACCTTTCAGGTAATTTTTAGTCTGCACAGAAACACTTCCTACAGTCAGAAGGCTATGAGTAGGAAGACTGGATTTTACAGTGGTAGAGATTTGGGTCAGTTATCACACTACTGAATTTAGTAAAGTTATTTCAGATGACTGTCCTTCTAACTGGGAGCAAGATCCAGTCCGTAAGTGTGAACACAACATTTAGTTACTGGAAAGGCTTATTAACTTTCTTCACATTTGCTTGTTGTTTTGTCTGTTGTCAAAATACTATCAAAGAACTGTGCATGTTACTAACTTGGTAATAGTTTTGGAAAAGTTTAACAGTAAAGGAGGCTAAACACCAATACAGGTTGCCCAGAGAAGTTGTGGAATTTCTGTCTCTGGAAATTTTTTGAAATTGAGGTATGTGAAGACATGAACTATGTGATCTAACTTTGAAGTTACCTAGGCCTAGCTTCTGGTTAGAGTAGGTGACCTCCAGAGGTCCCTTCCATCCTGAATTATTCTGGCATTCCATGCCATTATTTTAATTTATTTCTGAAATACTGGGAATATTTGCTTAGAGTGGTCCCAACATAACGTCCCACCACAAAAAAGATTCTTATTGCTTCTCAGTGCACTCCTGTGTGTGGGCAGATGAAGAAAGAAAAAGCTACCAATATGGTACCTGTCATACATTGCTATATGGGAATGTAAAGGTGGATTACATCAGCGTCTTAAAACATGGCTTATATCTTTGCTTTGATGACCAGATAGTTTGCTACCAATATTGTCAATTCATCAGCCAGAAGTCTTAGGGGAAAGGTCCCTTTGTTTTCCAATGAAAAAACACAATGGGTTTTTTTTGTGTTTATTTAGAGATAAGAAATATTAAAGCCATCAAATAAGGCACTGGAGACAGTGTGCTTTAAGTACAGTGTACTGCTTTGTTCATCTGTATTTAAGAAAGGTGAACTGAAAGCAAAAGAGGTGCTGAAAGTGCTGCTAGGCTGACCAAGAAGAGTCTTATTTAGTGTAGCTGAACACAAGTTGGACTTCTTGAGTAATGTACTACTGGTAGGGCTAAAGACAAAAAACCCACAAAGCTCTGTTTTTCCCTCAGATCATTTTCTTTGATCAGTTTTGAACAAAACTGAGTGATATTGGTGTCTTCACTAACAGAGTATTGGATTTCAGTAGTTCACCAAGTCCTTCCTAGTCATATGTTCCATATGGACAAAGTTTCACTGTGAAGTGGAGCAGCTTTCTAAGATATTTATAGCTAGAAAAGGCATTTGGAAGGATTATCATAACTTTCTGACTGTCGTTTTACTTGTGGAAAAATTAATACTGAATATTTTCACCAAAATCAAGATTCAAGAGAACTGAAAACATAATCTTGAATTTCACAGACATTTTCCTTTTTGTTGAACAGAATATAAAATTCATGTTGAAAGTCCAGGCTGAAATGAGAGAGATGAGACAAAAGGGGCACATTTCGATTGTAACAATAACCTTTGTCTATCAATGCCTGCTCTCTCAACATAATGTAGTGAGACTGTCAAAACATTTCCACAGCATCATCTTTTCGTGTTTGATTTGGATGTTTTTAAATAAACTACTGGATGTACACTTGGTGTTGCTGCTCTTTTTGAGCTATACATTACAAAAGTACAGTACTTAATACTCTAGTAGAAGTGTAGTGTACAATTTCTCAGAGGATCCCCAATTGTACATCTTTGACAGGACTTTCCTATGTCACCCCTTGGCCCTAGCTGTTGCAGCATGTCCCAATGGTAGGAACAGGATGTGATTCAGGCATTCTTGTCATCAAAAAATATCAATGGGAAACTAAAAAATGGTTCATACCAAATACTTCTAGCAATTAGCTCATCTCCAGGGGGACAGAAAAAAACCCCACAAAGTATTTGTAGATTGTCAAGGAACCTGGGAATATATTTCATTCAGTAAGTAAATAGGAAGAGTTTGGAAACAGTTTGCAACAGATGCCAAAGGTTGTGGAATAAGAGCATGGTAACATGAGCTATCTCCACTGCATACATTGCTGACTGAAGTGCTATCTTTAAGTGGAGTCTTCCTTCTCCACCTATTTATTTATTTATTGAACAGCATATGCAAAATCAGTCATTTCCCAATCATTTTTTTAACCTAGCTTAGCACCTTTTGAAAGAAGTTCATGTGGGTGTGCAGCACAAAGCATTACTGAAATCTTCTGCATAAAATTGGTCAGATCTGAGAAGTGCGTACCAGTGTGGGGGTCATTGAAAGAACTTCGTTCTCAGTAAATTTTGGAATATGTGGAGATATATTAGCTAGAAGAGCTAATAGTTGGGTAAGCTTTGTGATCAAGGCACATGTATTTGGTCACTAATATGTGACAGGGAAGCTGCCATTTGATTATGGTGCGGGATTTTTGCTTCGGAAAAGAATGTGGTAAGACTATTACCATGTTTTTACCCCATTGAATCCCTTCACTTTTTCTAACTCAAAAGAAGGAAGACTATTACCTAGAGCTGTTTGCACATTTCATAAATGAAAACCTGAACGTCTTGTCCAATGTCATAGCCAAAACACGTGGTTAACCATAAATGCATTGACCGTCTTCCATCAGTCCCTTGCCTTATTCACTACACGTTGTAAAACTTGGTCAATGAGTCTTACTGTCCATATTTACATAGCTACTGAAAGAGGAAGGAGCATCTGAGCAGCATGCATTATCATAAAATGGTGAGAATTCATCAAATTTTGTATTCTGATATATACGTTAGGAGCAGACAAATTTATATTTATTCTTTGACTTTTTAGTGCCTGCCTCTCTGAACTCTCCAGTACCTGTATCTGTATTCAAAGTACAAAAGATTTTTCCTGTCATATTTCTATGGAGAAAACAATAAAAAATAAAGCACTAGCACACAATGGATCGAACTGTCAATGAGTCCTTTTGTCATACTCTGTAGCCCTTTTGCTGTAAGACAAAAAGTGATGATTGGAACATGAGCATTAAGTTCACATTGTACTTCTGCCATACCTTTGGATTTTGCACCAGAAGAACTAAGCAGTAATTCAGTGTAAGTCTTCCTTGCCTGCATGTTTCACTCAAATGTCAGTTGCAGTAATTTTGTTTTAATAATTTAATGTCCTTTATTCTGCATATGCAAATTCCCTTTCCTAAATTCTTAGAACTTGGCATAGTCAGCTTTTTTTCTTGGATCTAGGAAAAGTATGTCTGTCATAAGGACTGCATTGTTACTGAAAATTAAGCTGTGTCTCTTTTCTTCTGAGGAACTGAACTGTTGAAAAATAGGCCATGGGGAGGGTTTGTGGCTTTGTTTTGGTCTGTGTTTCTATATCTATCTATCTGTCTATCTACAAAATGAGACATTCAGAAAAACAATTCACTCCAAATGTGAGAAAAACATCTAGGTTGTGAGGAACTGAAAAATGACTGTGAAAAAGAAATGCATTGACTGTTTTTCACTCTGCATGCTATGTATAATAAATGTGTCCTTTCTGGTGTGTTTAAAGAACAGAATCAGAGTGAGAAATGTCAATAGAGGACTGTTCTGATATTTTACAAACAACCTCTCTCATCTGTCCTGAGCAATGCCTGTCCTGTCTGCTGGGAGACCCCTGCCATGGGAGATGGGGGAGTTCTCTCTGCTGATGCTGCACATCAGAACTTTCGCGCAGGAGATGCACTTGAACTAGGACCAAGTAATGGTGTGTGGCTGAAGTTCTGTGTCCTGTATTGTGTGCTAGACCACATTAGATGACTCCAGACAAAGGGACTTTTGCAGCAAGTTGAGAGAGAGCGGGGTGTGGGATTACATAGGAGCTTTGTGATCTGAGCAATGTCCATATAAACAGTTTGTAAACAAGCATAGCTAAAAGATAATTTTATTTTTAATTTTGTATGTTTTTAATTTCAGAAACCAAAATTGCTTTGTGCCTTAGTTTATAAATATTTGATAGGCATTTTTAATGAATAAGCAGTTGACTTTAAGGGTCAGTAGCAGATTTGGTTATTTTTTACTGGTACTTTTAAAAATTGTTTCTCATTATATTTGTAAATGTCATTTTAAAATCTTGAAAAAGAAATTAATATAGGCCATCAGAGAATCATCTCTAATAGATAACTTTTACAAGTATTTTTCACTTCTATTACACCATTAGACCAGGATCTCAGAGATTTTGATGAGTACCAAAGTCTTGCAAGGAAAAGAGATTTCCTGAGGTCATACGGTAATTTTATGCGAGATTCAGGAATAGAAAATGGCTCCGTGCTTTATCTGTTCTAATCAAGTAGTTTTCCAGATGGTAGACTATTTTCCTCAGCTGTCTCTCCAGCTTTTGTGTGTTTCCTACAAGTGACAGTGTACTTAAAAGATCATCCTGTGGAATATAGTTTTGGAAAAAAATATGCTGGGAGCAATCCTTGTTTCTTTGAATTAATTGCCCTATTACATGCCTTTCACTATTTAAATTGTTTATTATATAGTTGTGTTCAAAATAAGACTATTAATGAAACGAACTGATTTTATTCATTAGAACATCAACAGAGTACTGCTGCTGGTGACAAAATAAAATCAAAAGAACTGAGATAAACTCACTACCATCACTCTGATGGCAAAGTGACTGAAAAAAGTGCAGCATTTAAGTTACTTGACAATTATATGTGCCTAAGAGAAGGTGTGAAGTCTAGCTATTCTTCATTGTATGTTGGAGATTGCAGTATTTGTGAACGATACCAGACATTTTCCTCTAAGACAGCAAGTCCAGTCCTGAAGTTAGGAGTAAGATGCCCTTATTTCACGTGTTTTAATACACTATATACACACACATGTAATTCCTTTTCTATGGGCCTTCAGAATTGGAAAAGGATGGAATAGTATGTCTGGAAAAATAAAAGTAAATAAATAAAAGTCTCTTCTATCCTATTGTCTTAGCACAAACATGGATCTCATCACTGGCTGTAGCCCAGATTGGCTTTTGAAGGTGAAATTGTGTCTCCTAATATGCCTTTGACACATTATTACACCTTTAGTTCTGAGGTCCATACACCATTACTCTGAGTGCTCATAAATATGCATTTCCTTTACACTTTTAAGTAAGCTGCTATTGCTGTCATTCACTTTTAGTTAAGACCTGTCAGGTGGTGTTTCTGTTGAAGGAAATAAGTTTAAATTATGGGTGAACTGAAGATATGTAGTTCTTAGGAGTGCTAAAATTATGAGTGAGTTGAAGAGATTATTCCTCAGAAGTAATTTTAGGATCCCAAGGGATAATAGTGATGTATACAAGAGATGTTCCCTTCTCTGATAATTCCATTAAAAGCCTCTGATTTCTGCATTGCTGGAGCGAGACTCCAAAAACCTGCTTTTCCGTCTTACATAATCACTTTCACAGCATCCTGTAACATCCACCTCTGCTAAGGCTGTCATTGCATTGACTCCTGGAGTGATAGTGATATATAGGTCTGACAAAGCATCCTTCGCAATATGCTTCATTGAAGTGAGAACTGCAAATGCTGACAGTATTACTGGAAACCTTTTACTTAGGCAGAATTAATAAATTACTACTTGTATTTTGGGATGCTCTTGTAATATACAGCTGGTCCAGAATGATATGACTTACTAGTAAGGCATTACTGCATTGTGGCAGACAGCATCCAATTTATTTTCAATTCTGACAGAATTATCCACTGGGTAAAACACTGGATGGAGAGCTAAGACATTCGGGATGATGGTTGTGCCTTTCCTCTAGTGCCTGACCTCATGCAGGTCTCTTTAACCTGATGTCTTTTTTTCCCTTACTCTTTCTCTTTTTAGCCATGTTTGTGGTCATTCATAGAGTATCCTACTCAGCTCTTTCAGCTTCTGTACTCCTAGGTGAACACCATGAGTCCTGTACTGGGACTAAATCTGTAAATTTAGTCCATTACTCACAAGTTCTAGCTCCAATCCAGGTTTTGTTTACTTCAGATTGGGAAGCTTTTCTTTAACCAGTTGTAACCTATGATGAGTTAGCAGTGAGTCAATCCAAAACAAAGAATGTTTTTAGTCTTGACAGCAAGGATGCAGGCTAACAGTAAAAGGGATTTCAACTCAACAAGGCAGGCATTAGAGAGAAGCTTCCCCTGAGCTGCACTGTCCCTCTTTCATTATGCAACTGTCAGAGTTCTTTGTTTACTGCATGTTTTCTTTTATTTTTCATAAATCAGATATATGATTTATTGCCAAGTGATGTACTAATACCATTCAAATGCTGCCATCCTGTTGTGTGTGAGAACAGAAAACTGGGAAACTTAGAAATGGATGTGATGTGGTATCTGCACTGGGAGTCCTGTACTCTGTTTCATATGGCCTCATCTGTTCCTCAAGTTGCTCAGGTTTTCTGTGACACCCTCAAGACCTCTCTGTTCCAGCTGGGCAAAAGGAAGCTGTGGGTCACAGGTTGTGTCCTTCCCTTCCTGGGGTAGTTGTCACTATCCCTTCTCTAAGCAAAGTCCCTCAGCTGGTTATGTTTGATTGGGGAGGTCTACTGTGGTACTCATGGAAGAGCAGAGGGTCCTCAGGGACAGACCCTGGTCACCTAGTAAGATTGGACACATAAAGTAGTGTGAGGCTAACTACAGAAGAGGGAGAGAGATCCTCCTCTCCTGAAACACTACTGAGCATTTTTCCAGAAGGTTTAATATTATTATTACATACTTGGTGATGTTGTGGTGCTTACTCAGTAATCACTGTTGTGAATGACTCAGTGATGTTGTCTGGCAATATCACCATGATACACACCAGAGTAATTGCAAATAAATTTCAGTTTGCTGGTATTGAAAACATTTTTCAGGCACTGATTGGTTTAGTCCTGTTTATGTGCTCAAGAAGTTAAACTTACTGCCAGAGATGTGGTCTGGAAGAATTTCTTGCTGGTTCAGATAAATTAGGGCTATTTTCTTCAGTGGGGAAGGAGGGAAGGCAGTATTGCTTTCCTTTTGATCATGATCTTGGAATCCTTTGCACGTGTGTTGGATTTTTTTCCTAAAAAAAAATATCCCAGTAGGGAATCTTTAACTTCTCCTATGACCTCAGTTGTTCCTGTTCTGTTTAAGGTCAAAATAAAGTAATATATGAAAGATAATGGGATAAATTTCTGGCTGTGTAGTTGCAAGGATAAGAAGAACAGAGATGTCTTGTGGAACATCTGTTACATGGATATTCTTTATTGTGGTCAACTGAATTGGATGTACTGGCCACCAGTCTCTGTATTTCCCTCTTATTGTCTTTAAGTGCTTTCAGTGGAAAACTATTAGTAGCATTTTCCTACCTTCCTGTCTAAGCACAGGCTAGCTTATATTGGAGCTAGCCTCTGGTAATTATAAAGCAAACATTGTGATAACAAGCAAACAGATGGAACGAATAATATTCATGAATTATTGAATTCAGCTTCCTCATCCCTCACAGTAAGCTCTTCAGGACAGGGACAGTGTCTTGTAAGCACCTACAGTATAACAAGCAGGTAAGCAACAGCCAATGTGATTTGTCAAAGCAATTCCATTTTCTTCCCTGACAGAGTAGCAACCCTTATCAATGGGGAGGAGGAAGAGGTGCCATATACCTTGACCTTGTCAAGGCTTTTTGACAATGTATTCTGGTAAACAAACTAGAGATGCATGAATATGAAGCTATTCCAAGATGGATACCAAACTGGTATGAAATCTGTTCTTGGTAGTTATTAATGGTTCACTGTCTGTAAAAATTTAATGAGGGACCTATAATGATCTGTCCTGGACCGAATACTTTAATTGCAAGTGGGATCATGTATTTAGTTTGCAAACTAAATGGGAGGGAAAAAAGAGATAAGAGTATAGATTAAAATTCAAACTAAATTTGAGAAATCAATGAAATGGATTTGAAAAATAGAATATAATCTAACAAGGAAAAGAGCAAGATTTTAAAAATTTATATAAATAACCTACAGACTGCAAACAGGTAAATGCTTAGGTTTATAACAGTCAGACTGTGATTGAATGTGTAAGGAGAGTATATGCACAGAAGATGACAATAAGGCCTCCAATTAAGTACTGTGTTTTATTTTGAATGAAGATCAGAAAAAAAGTCCAGAGGAGCCCAGGAAAAAAAGAATGAAGGACTGGTTCAATCTGGAGAGTGGAAGACTTGAGAGATGTAATGGCAATCATTATATTCAAAGAAGAATAACTATCCAAATCTGGGGTGGATATGACAAAAAATAAAGTGCTAACAGTTCAATAAGGGAGATTTGATTTAGATACTGGACATGAGGAAACTTTCCATGATAAACATAGTGATGCATTGTGGGAAAACTGTTGAGGCTGTGCCATCTCCTTTTCTAAGGACCTATTTTTCTGTGACTCTTTAGTCCCTGAGTGGAACATCACTGCTGGATGTGTGTTCCAAGTTGGTATCTGTGACAACAATGCAATCATTTCTTTTGTCTTTGCTACTTGTCTTCTACCTGGCAGACTGCCCCTTGTTCAGCTTTTTCCTTTGAGTGAGCTATGAGTACACTTTCGAATTATTGTATATTTTTAAAAGTCTGTGGCTCCTAGGACCAGAGATGACAATGGTCGTAAGAGCATGCTCAGAGCTTGTGCAGCTCTGGAATGATGGTGCTTCATGCTACCTCCATCTTCCTAGAAACTCTGACCGTGTCTGTTTTCATTTGTTTCAAGGTATATCACATTTTCCTCTGTTTGTAGACAACAAAGTTAATAAAATCACTGTAAGCCAAATTGGAGCTGAGCACAGCCTGTCTCAGAAGGGCAGAAAGACTCTGTGAGTCCCTCTTACAGTGCTTTACGCTGCCTTTTTCACACCTCTCGTTGTCAAGGAAGTAGAACAGTAATCTATGGTGTCCAAAAATCATCTAATGAAATGCTTGAGAAAAAGATGGATTTTAATTGCATTAATGGTGGGTGCATCACTCCAAAGCAGTAGTATTATATATTCATATATAATATGAATATATATATAATGAATATGAATATATTATATATGAATATATATATATTCATATATATATATAGTATCATATATTGTGTAGTTAGACAAGTAAAGAAACTAAACACCCACCCAGTGATCCGTTTCAAATTAATTGTGTTAGTTTGTTTTTTTTTTAAAGAAAGATATGCAATGTTTTTGTAGTTGTTTGAGTAGGAAATCTTAAGGAGATTGCCAGAAAGGTTTATGGAGGAGCTATACTTTTTAATGGCTGTAGACATGCACCTGTTAGGCTTGAACAAAAGATTGTAGAAGGTGATTTGGTATTGAGAGGTTTGAAAAAGGACTGCCCATCAAATAGTCTCCAGTAAGCATCAATATTTTTTGTGCTGTTCTTCAGATTTTTTATTATAGTTTTGCAGTTAATTGAGTATGTTGTACAGATATTGAGAACAATGAAATTACCTGAGTAATTAGCCAATTTAAAGTATTGATGTTGTTTTTTGGTTTGTACATTATTGATAACCAGTTTCTGAATTTCTTCTCTTAATTGCTTGTATAGATTGTTTTAGATATTTCTGAAAAGAAACATCAGAAAAGCAGCTAATTTAAATAGCTTCTTAATCACTAGAATCAACGCATGTCTAATGCAAATTTTAAATGCAGAGCATTTCTTTAAGGAGATGCAGCTTTTCATGGCAACTCATACAAAATTCTGAGGGATTTTCTAAGGGATTCTGTTTCCAGTCAGAATATTGTATTAAACAAATATTACCAGACTTCTGATTTGGAATCGGGGAAAGATAGTGATAATTAGATGGGTATATTTTGGTATACATAAGAATGCTTTCTATTTTGGGATTTTTTTCAATCCTGCATGAAACGTAAAAGAGACTTATTCATTTTAATGCAACCTTCTTGTTGGCTTAAAGCTGAAATATAGTTGCTTGAAAATTAATTTACCCCTCATGAATGACTGGTTGGATTATCTTTGTAGCATTAAATGTCAACCCTGAGCTCACAGTACATTGTGTCTACGGTAAAAAGTTGTCCCTGAGCACTTAATGTTGTGTTAAATGATGATGTGTCCTTTGCAAATGTATTATTAGTGTCAAGCTGTTCCGTCTCTCAAGATTGAAAAATGGTCAATGATTTGAGCTGCCATTAAACCTGAATAAAATAAAGAGAGGCTGTGGGGGGTTTTCAGGCGTTTTCTGAGTACAGACATACTCTTGGGTAGGTATAAGATATATCAAAATGTTTCTGTTAACCTAAGACTCAAAAAACTCCATTTGAAGTCACAGCAATTAAAAATAAGAAAATCTCACTTCTGCTTCTCAGGAAAAGAATGATCATTTCATATATCTGTGTGACACTAAAAGCACCAAAAAATGACAATAAATATTTCAGAGCTTGTCTTGTTTCTGTAGATGGGAGCTAGAGTTCTGTCATCGCTTCTCAAAAGCAGATTATAACACTGTTACAGATATGTGATTTGCTTTCTAGCTGAGGTTAGAACTGAAATTTTTTTTTAATTTTGTTTTTCTGGAGTTCTTGTAACATTCTAAATAAACAGATATTTCCTGTTTCAGTTATGGATGAAGCATGTGTGTTAGAGACGTGTCTTGTGTGAGCAGAGTTTCAGAGAGTTTCACTAGATAGAAATTCTGTTACTAAATGAATATAGTGACTGGTTTAAAATCTCTCAAAAGATTTTTAATGATACCCTTCTGTACATACATCTGAGTCTCGGTAATGTTACAAAGCGTTAGAGAAAATACTTCTTTTCCTATGCCAGACACCTAACTTGCTGACATTAATAAAGTCCCTTAAAGAAAAATTTTGCTATTTATAAGATGAAAGAGCCCAGTTTTGAGGAGTCCCAGGGCACATAGGAGAAAAAAATCATAGAATCATAGAATGGTAGGGGTTGGAAGGGACCTTTAGTCCAACCCCCTGCAGAAGCAAGTTCAACTAGATTAGGTCGCATAGGAACGTGTCCAGGCGGGTCTTGAAGACCTCCAGCTCACTGTCCACTCATCCAAGCCACACTGCTTGAGCTTTCTGATGAGGATGTAATGGGAGACAGTGTCAAAAGCCTTGCTGAAGTCAAGGTAGATGACATCCACTGCTCTCCCCTCATCTAGCCAGCCGGTTATACACTCATAGAAGGCTATCAAGTTGGTCAAACAGGATTTCCCCTTGGTGGAGCCATGTTGACTCCCCTTGATAACCGTCTTATCCTTCATATGTTCAGTGATAACAGGATGAGTTGTTCCATCACTTTTCCAGGGATGGAGGTGAGGCTGACCGGCCTGCAGTTTCCTGGGTCATCCTTCCTGCCCTTTTTGAAGACTGGTGTGACATTGGCCTTTCTCCAGTCCTCAGGCACCTCACCTGTCCTCCATGATTGTTCAAAAATGATAGAGAGAGGCTTAGCAATCACATTAGCCAGCTCCCTCAGCACTCTAGGATGCATCCCATCAGGACCCATTGACTTATGAGCCTTAAGGTTGGCCAACTTGTTCCTCTTCCACCCAGGGCAAGTCCTCTGCTGTCCTGGCCATCATGTTATCTTTGCTGGACTGGGCTTCCCGGGAGTCAGCCTTGGCCGTAAAGACTGAAGCAAAGAAGGCATTCAGTACTTCAGCCTTCTCTGCATCCTCAGACACCAGGGCACCCTCTGTGTTTAGCAGTGGGCAGCTCTCAGCTGTTCGTAGAAGGCGTCATCCACATCCTCCTCCTGATCAAGTGTCCTGTAGCAGACTCCTACAACAATATCACCTGCCTTGCCCTGCCCATTAATTTTCACCCATAAGCACTGTACCCGCTCCTCACCCCCACCCAGGCACAGTTCAGTACACATTAATTGCTCCCTCACATAGAGAGCAGCTCCACCTCCGTGCCTTGTCAGTCTGTCTTTCCTGAACAATACATAACCCTCCATGGCTGTGCTCTAGTCATGGCAGCTGGCCCAACACGTCTGTGTGACTGTAAGGAGGTCGTAGCCCCACATCCACACCCACATCTCCAGTTCTTCGTCCTTATTCCCCAGGCTGCGTGCATTGGTGTAGAGGCAGCGCAGGGGCTTACTCAAACACACAGGTTCCCCTGGGAGGATGCAGGAGCTTCCTCCCCAGTTTGGCTCTTTCTCAGGGTGGTTAGCCTTCCTTATCTCAGCCCAGGGTGCAGATGAAGGGAATTTATCATTGCATTCCCTGTCCTGCCCTGTTTCCTAGCTAGAGTGGACAGCTTGTTCTGTTTTGCTTCTCCCCCCACCCCCCAAATCACTTTGTTTAAAGACCTCTTTATTAAATTTGCTAGTCTACTCCCAAATAATCCAATGCCTTTACAGGATACACTTATATTTCCTCCTATTAAAAAACCATTTCCTCCTATTAAAAAACCAAGCTACTGTGAAGTTATGGAATTGTTGAAAGTACAAACCGATTTGAACTTTTGAGTCCACTGACTTATTGTTTATAGACCCTACTGAATTCTATTGGCATGTTTTAATTACATTGCTATAGTTGTAAGATGTTTCAGACAGTGTGATTTTATGGACAAATTCTCCCTAAGTTGTCAGCCATTTAGCTGCTTCCATTCCCTAATGATTGCAAAAAGGCAAATGCCCACATTCAAGAAAAATAAGAGAAAGACACGAACATAACTGGAGTGAGTCCAGTGAAGGGCCAAGATGATCATGCGGAGCGCAGGTTGTACAAGGAGAGGCTGAGAAAGCTCTAAGAGGAGAAGGCTCAGCTGAGATGTTATTACTGTCAACGAATATATAATAGGAGGCTATAGACAGGGTGAAACCTAACTTTTCTCAGAGGTTCATAATGCTAGGACAAGACAGAAGTTAGAACATGGAAATTCCAGTTAGGTGGGAGAAAAAGTTTTTACCAGAAGGATAGTCAAACATTGGAAAAGATTGCTTAGGGAGGTTGTGGAGTCCTCACCTTTGGAAATATTCAATACTCTGCTAGACAAGCTCAGCTAGACTAGCTCTCTGAGCAACTGGAACTAACTTTCAGGTTGGATTCCGTTTATAAGTTGGCTCTGTTCTGAGTGGAGAGTTGTACTAGATGACTTGCACAAGTCCCTTCTAACCTAAACTCCCATGAGTCTGTAGCTTG
This sequence comes from Colius striatus, assembly GCF_028858725.1. Classification (NCBI taxonomy): domain Eukaryota; kingdom Metazoa; phylum Chordata; class Aves; order Coliiformes; family Coliidae; genus Colius; species Colius striatus. Next base: position 72,259,472 of record NC_084762.1, on the reverse strand, counting down.
AAGCCTCAGGGACCATAGGTAGTACACATGAACTGGAGAATCAATGTGATAATTCTGGTACATCTTCACAACTGTGGCTCTGTAGGACAGACAAAGCTAAGTGCCTCGAGAGCCAACATAGCTGAGCAAGAGTGGAATTCAAGGTGGGATTTTCAATGCATTTTACAGTCCCTTTGTGTCTCTGTGATGTCCTTTTTATAATACTAGTAATACTTAAGGTAATTACTTCAAAGATAATTTGGCCATGTCTGCAAATGTCCTGAGAGTCCAGATAAAATTATCTAAGAAATTGTTTCTCCATCTCCACTTGTCCTTTAGATCTAGTTTCCTTGACTCACATTCATTCTGCATAACTTTAGAGGTGAAACCAAACTATCTGCCTTGAGTGATGAACATCTCTTGGCTCTCCCTGCTGTTGATGACAACAAAATAGATGCTGTCAAGGGAGTGCTTTAGGCTGTCCTAGACTACTGTCACTCAGTTTTTGCAGAAGTCTCTCAATGGGAAGTAAAGAGAGACCTAAACAAGCAACCACCTAAAACTGAAGTTGGGTGCAATGGCTGTGAACTTCTATGACTTGCATGTAAGAAAGTTGTGGAGGAAAGTGTGGCTGAGCCTTCTTCCATCTTGGACCTTCACCCCTGCCAGTGAGACCTAACTTTTCCCTTCTCCCTGTTACAGCAGGGGAAAGAAAGGGATGCTTGAAATCAGACTGTGTAAATCCTGAGAAGCCCAGAGGACTGGTTTCTTGTTGAATTTTTTTGTGTGTGGGGTTATGTGGAGAGTTCCTTGAACCTTTGCTAATTCAGAATAATCTTAGTAAGAAGACTGATTTCAGCTTAACTAGGTGTGTGATTTTACACTTTTAGTTTGAAAGTAAAGCTTGCTGCAGTCTGTCTCTAGTTTCCAATTAGCTATGTATACATTTAAGTATGGGTTTCAGCATCAGACACATTAATGTACTTCTGTTAAACTGCTACTGGTAACTAAGATTAACCCAGTAGTTGTAGTTTTATTACACCTTAAACAATACTTTAACAAATGAAATGAAGTGCTACTGTATGGAAAATGCCTTACTAATTGTTTTGATAATGACTATAATACCAACACAGAAAGATTCAAGACAGCAGTTTGTTTGGTATTACAAATTATAGTGAAAGTGTTCAAAGGAATTTTAAATCTGTAATGTCAATTAGCAAATTTTACTGTCAGGTTTTTTGGCATGCTGTAAATAACTCATCTTCAAATAATTTGTCTGAGTAATTAAATTTAGATTGCACATTTCTCGTTTCAAATGTTTTGACTCTTATCTATTTGCTTTTCCATTGTGGCTTAATTGGTGTGGTCTATATAAACGGACAATAAATTTATATACCTTTGTTATAAAGATCAGTCAGTGAATAGAACTTGGTATGCATCCCAGACAGAATTATGATTGAATGTATTTCCAAGATTAAAGCACTGAATTTACTTTTTTTCTAATTAAAGGCAATTAAAGATTTGCAGACACAAATAAAAGACAACGAATTGAGGAACAGGCGTAGGAGCAAGTCCATTTGCAGGTGAAAAGAAGTGCCTTTGAAGCAGAACCAGCTGTATTTTCATTGAAAGAATAACAGTTTAGGAAGCTTTTCTGCATGTGCTTGCTTGATAGCATAATGTACTCATAAGCAGCTTACTCGGTACAGTATTCAGAAAATAGCAGTGCATTAATTTTTAAAGTAGCAAATGCAGGCAAAGAGCAATGCTGCCACATGATGATAATGAAGGTGGATATTGTAAAGTCTACAGAGGGAAAAGAAAGCAAGGAGCTCCCGAAATGTGAACATTTATAAAACAATAACTAGATATTCATATGATAATAAGCTTGGACAGCAGCATCAACAAAGGCCAAAGATGCAGTCCTGTTTCTGCTTAAGCCTGATGAATTGAAAAGCAGAGAGACAGTCTTTAGTCTGTTATTCAATTCCAGTAATGAGCTATTGTTAGAATGAAAGAGTAAATATCTAGAAGGGTTGTGAATCTAATTCTTTTTCTTCTGAAGTTATCCTATTGATTTGTTCAGCTTGTATCTTCAACAGCAAGAACTTTAAACACAACTTAAATGTAGTCAATTTTCTTAAATGTATTGCTCAGCATGCTGCACTCTCAGTTACATGTATAACAGAGCTTGGTTTGTATGCATGCTGCCTGGGTAGACTTAAAAAGAAAATGGTCACCCAGAACTTAATGAACTTGTCTAGCTCACGTGTATTATTTCATCTAAATTTTGCATTAATCGTGGTGTCATTGGAGATTTAGTTAAAAAGAATACTGAATATGCAAGATCAACTTGAATAAAAGATATATGGGACCTCAATTTCCCCTGTGAGTAGAGATAAATCACAAAAATTCTTGTGAAATATGTAGATTTCTAATCCTAGTTACATGAGGAGAAACAAACTCGTGTTGCATATTGTATGAATCCCTAATATATGCTCTGGGGAAGCCACTTTGGCAGTTTTCACCATACAGCTGTGTTTGTAGCTCAAAAAGTCTCTATATTTCACCCTTATCTTCACCTCTTTCTAATACTACAGTTAGTAGAATAATCTTAAGTTATACCTGTAGAAAGTTTTTCAAGCAGGACCTGTAAATGGGGCACAACTTTGTTGAGCTGCTACTGAGGTCACTTTGTCACCAAAGGATTGAAAAAAAAATATGCAAGAAGGGTGGAAGAAGTGAGCAGGATGACAAATGAGATTCCAAAGGGCAAAGACAACTTCAGGCACTGAAACAAAAAGGTGGACAATCTTTGCACCTGGTCTTGGGAGGGACTGACAGGAGGCAGGACAAGCAGAGAGACAGTGGCTCTAGTCAGTAAAAAAAGTTGCCTTGTCATGGACCAGTTCTGTGTCCTTAAAAAGGGAAGGAAAGTAGTGGACTTAAGAAAAGTCCAGAAAAAGAAAAGGAAGAAGAAGAGAAGAGAAGAGAAGAGAAGAGAAGAGAAGAGAAGAGAAGAGAAGAGAAGAGAAGAGAAGAGAAGAGAAGAGAAGAGAAGAGAAGAGAAAAGAAAAGAAAAGAAAAGAAAAGAAAAGAAAAGAAAAGAAAAGAAAAGAAAAGAAAAGAAAAGAAAAGAAAAGGAGAAAGGAAAAATTGTAAAAATGGGAATTGGGGTACAAAAAAAAGTTAAGGAAAGCTGACACTGGAGTTCAAGGGGAGAGATGAGATGACAAATTAATAGCAGTAATGAGAAGTAGGAGAGGAAAGGATTTTGCTTAAGTAAAACAAAAAGTAAGATTTAGCCTGGAGATTTTCCAAGTCTATCTTTTTGGCTTCTTCTTGCCTTTGTACATTCCCTCAGGAAAAACTCAGTGTCTTGAATAGACATTGGGTAAAACAGACAAACGGGGCTTTGTCTGATGAGTCCGTCTTAACTGGCTTTGATGGTCACTTCCTGGGAAGAAGAAATAGCTTAAGCTGATGACTCTGACAGATAAATGTACAAGAAAGCTTACAGGATAAGTGAGATTAGAAGACACTGGGAGTGTGACTGTATGTATTCCAACTGGTTGGATTTGCAGGCCCAAAAGAACATAGGGAGGCTGTATTATTTATTCCTGCTGTTTTCCAGGTGGTAATGATCAGTAGTCACATGGTAGGGGCTTTGTGTTTCATAGTTCTTTATAGTCCTGTACTGCAGATGTCTTTCCCAAGGCCTCAGAAAGTTCAGATGTTTTAAGAGTCTTTTAGTACAATTGCTGAACCTGGTTTTCATTACGAAGAACTCCACAGATGCCCTTTTTAAACTTTTGCACTTGGTGGACTCAGACTGTTTCCCTACCATATTTTTTTTTCCTTTTGGCTATCACATTTAGTAAGGAGAGTGGTAAATTAATGACAGGTGCATAGGTTTGGACAACTGCCAGCTCTAGAGACATTACTGAAATAGCCTATTTGTTATATAGGGGGTTTAGTTGCTCTTATCAGATTTAACATAAATCTGGAAGTATTCTTTAGATAAGTTGAATCTAGCCTTAGCCATAGCCACAATACAGGGATAAACTGTAACAGAGTGCCTGAAACCGAGGGAAAGACCACCAATAAGCTCTCCCTTTTATAAGAATAGACTTGTTCTTCTTGATATATGTAGTTCACAGACTGAATCTCCTGTGCAGTATTTACCCCACTCATAGGCCCTTCATGGTTGAGCCTTGGAGAGGATGAGAGAGAATGGGCAATGGGAAGAAGGGAAGGTGAGTTTCAGTAGCTGACTTCTTTCCCATTCCTAATGGGCCTTAGAAAGCTTTCTGATTGCGTCGCTGGAAAGGAAACCTCTGACTGTCCTGCTTTCTTTACCTCAGACAGTAAAGCAGTAATCTTGAATTAAGAGAACTGAAATTGAACTTAGCCCTTGTCAGTTATATACTTCTAAACAAAGGTGTATTTTATACTTAAAATGTCTGGTGCATAAATTTCTAGAATTTGTTCTCAAGTAAGTAAGAACAGCTGCATCACTTTATTGAAAATTGGCTCCCAACAAACAAACAAAAAAATTCAGAGCTGCGGTATATCTATGCCAAATTTCAGCCTGGAGTGAATTTTTATAGGTTATAAACTGCTGTTGTTTATAATGGAAATTCTGACAGCTATTTAACTATTTCATAGCAAAAGTACGACTGCAATACTTCAAGGAGAAGAAACGTGTTCTCTCCCTGGCTAGCTTCGTATTATTACTTAGCCATTTTGGTGGTTCCTGCAATTCTTTCTCCAACCGTTTGAAAAATTTTCTGTACTCCTGTTGCCTCCTATTAGAGATTATTCACTTCTGAAGAATAATGCTGCAATGGTTCTGTCCTGCAAATGAGATCCATTGACCAATTGAATATATTGGAACGTCAGACATAGTCATTCCATCATCATTCCTTCACTCCATACTCTAAAAAGATTCCTTGGATATTTGCTGGTTTGTTGGGGTCTTTTTTGTTTTGTTTTGGCTTTTTTTTTCCCCAGTAGACATGTTTTCAGTTATTTTTCTGTTTGCTGTCGAGTATTTTCTAAGTTATTTGAGGTCTTTTATGAATAATATCTGACCAAAGGATAATACGGAGACCTTCACATTATGTAATCCCTAGGGCTGGGGAGAGATTATACAATGAAAGCAAGTTCATAGTGCGAGTTCAGCATCCACAGTGTGCTACAGAGAGCAGCTCTGTATTGAATATGAGCAGAGTGATAGAGAGAGTAGGCAAAAGGAGAGGTGTGTTTCCATGAATCCAGTGTATTGCTGGAGAAGACTTTTCTTTTCCAGTTCACGTTTCACAATTTCACCACTGCTCTGTAATATCCCAGTTTTGAAGATGACCATAAAATGAGAATATTGCACTGTTGTTTATGATTGTAAGATCACATCTGATAGAGGAAGTGGGAATGTTGCATACACAAAAACTAATGGGCATCATTTTGGAAGAAAGGTTATATTATTTAAATGTAGCAATAATGAAAACTAGAATACAACTGAGTAAAATCAGTTATTTAAAAATGGCCAAACTCTCTGCTTAAGCATTGTAGCTCACCTTTGAAAACAGGCAACAGGACAAAAAGGCATGTGTGCTTTAGGGGGTGAAAATGGAAAGGAATCTTTTGAAAAGCTAACGTGGTTGTATTGAGGCTGTACTCTGAGCAGTTTCTTCACAGCTTCCTCTTTTCCCTCCCCTCCTTGTGTATAACTCAACTTCTGTTGACTTAAAGATGCTATGATTAATGGTACATGGTACAGCAGTAACAGACCCTTCAGACGGCAAAAATATCTCTGAGATATCAAGTGCTTTATGCTTTATTATCAAGTTGAGATAAATGATTTATGCCATTTCTAAGTACTTGCACGTCCTCCTCTGAACTCAGTTCATGTGGACTCACTGAAATCAAGCATTTGGCTGCACTCTTTGTGGCTGCAAGAGGTGGTTTCCATAACCTTTTTTTTAAGAAGTCTGTCTAAGACACTTCTAGAAGATTCTATGTAACATGCTTCTGTGGGCAGATGGTGTGAAGCAATGGGTTTATTAGTGCTTACTTGGACTGACCTACATGTCTCTGAGTTCTGATACTTGCAAATAATGTTCCGGTTCAGAATGATGAAACATCCATGCTCAGCATAATGTCCTGTGTTAGACATTTCTATATGCATTAGAGATGCCTAACCAACAAAACAGTAATGAAAATTTTGGCTTGATTGAAATGGGAGGGAAAAACATCATCCACCTTTAATCTGCTTGTTTACTGTCTGATGCTTACTGAACAATTTCATAAACATTGTACTAGTGAATGACTATCTGTACATGTATTTTGATGTTCCTCTGGAGTAGTAGATTCTGTGCTGGTTTGTCAGCTCACGCTTGTTGCTGGACTGTGAGATGTTTTCAAAACATTAGATTTGACTTCTCAACTGAAATAATTGCTGACATTCTTTATATTCTTTTTGCATCATTTTCATTAAATGTGCTTTTCTACTCTAGGAAAACAAGACTATAAGAAAACCAGGCCTATGTTAAGAGCTACAAGATTAAAAGCAGAGGCCAAGAAAACTGCACTAGGTGTAAAGGTAGAGATCTGTTTGATAACTTATATCGCCTTTGTGTATATGTTGTTTCTTTTCCCCATAGATGTACTGCGTGAATATTGATTTCTGAGAGGTATTGTTTATGACATTTCAAAATCTAAGTGGAATGCCAGAATCTAAAATATTTATGATGGATTGTTTCTGCTTAACCCTAAAATAACTAAAATAGTTGAAATGCTAAAAGATTTTATGTAGTCTTTGTCCTTGTTATAATGCATACATACTGAAAACTGACCTTTTCAGAGAGCCTTTGTACACACCAAACAAACACTTTAACAATTTCATATAGTCATAAAAATTACAATAAACATCTTCCTTCTTCCTCTTCCTATCCCATCCCCAGGAGTAATTTAAAGACTGGGTTTGTTAAGTGTAAATTCTTAGTCTACATCCTTGTGTACTGCCTCTGACTTGGAAAAAGGTTTAACTAATAACACACAGAAAGGTACTGAACTGTCAGAAAAGTACTGTTACTGTTTTGTAACTGTCCCTTCTTCAGGTAGGTATGAAGCATAATAATGACTATTTTATCATGGCTGTGAATGTGAGCAAGGAGGACAGTTAGGAATATTTTGTGGTATCTGCCACCCAATATGTCATTAAAGTAGGATTTATCTGAATGCACATTGTTGATTTAAGTTGTTTTCCCCGCAAACTTATTTTTTAAGCAAACTAATATCCAATTAGCTTAGCATCAAGGGTAAAACCTGAGAAAAATTTAAAAATGGATCAAATACCCGGGTATTTTTAGTGAAAGAAACTTCAGAAATGTTAAAAGGAGAACATTTTCTTGTTTCTGGCAGATGAGAAATCAATTTTTTCAAGTTATAGCTTATAGCAAATGCCAAGGTATTACTACCAAGCTGTAACAGCTGTTGAGCTGCCAGATGATGTATTTGGTTGTCTTCCAGAATTTGCTATTATAATCACGAAACAGTGCTTTCTTTTTGCTCCTGATTGCTGATCTCCATCAAGCATTACTGTGGATGCAGTATGTTTTCACAACATAATCTCCTCAGTTAGTGCTGTGTGTCAGGTTTTAATGAGAAAAAGTAGATTGCCTTTTTTGTTTAAAGGATAGATTATTAACCTTTTGAGTTCAATGCTTTTTCCTTCCTTTCTTATTAAATTTTACTTTTAATTTTACTTTCAATGACATGACCTTTTAAAAGTGATGTTCTACTTGGAGACTTAGTGTATAGCCTAGTTCTTTTAAAATGTGCAAGTTTTTGCGTGTCTTTCACAAGTGAGAAAAATATGAATCTTGGTCCTTCACTGAAGTAATTCTTACTTAAAAATGAGGGAGAAGAAGAAAGCGTATGTGTAATCATATATATAATGAAAAATCAAGTATTAGTGAGTTAAGAAGTCAAGAACAGTTTGTTTTGTACGAATATGTTCCTACATGTTATAGCAGAACACCAGATGACTGGTAAGGCACACAACAACTCTCCAGGTCATGGGATGTTGTGTTTCTGAGGTTCTGCTAGTTGCAGTGTGCAATGTCTCAGGTTTGCAATTCTTCCTCTGCTGTTAAATAAAAAGAAAAAAAAGAAATTCTTTAAAATATTGTCTTCTGGCTGTAATATTTTTTGCATGCCTGGACCTTAAAGTATGCCTCTGGATCATCCTCAAACAGTTCACAGTCGTTTGCTTTGCTTCCTAATTGATGAGAAAAGCTGATAAAGCTGAAGCAAAATGGAAGGTAAGTTGAGCACCTTTCCCTCTGGGAAAGTGCTTGTGGGTGAAGGAAGTCAGGACCTTTGTATGATCCTTCTCACTGGGCTTACTTAATGCCAACAACCTCAGGCTTGCTAAATGTTAAAATACTTCTACCGGAATATGGGCAATCCCTGTAGAATAAAACTCTACACTTCTGCTGACAGACCATGCAGCACGCAGCACAGAAGCAAGGCATAATGTCTCGCAGTAAACTTGCACCTCTTCCTGTCTTGCAGTGACAACTCTTCACCCTGTTCTATCCCTCCAGGTTAGCAGAGCTTCACCAAGGGCAGCAGATGCACCTGGAGTATCTGCAGGGAAATCACCCACCCTACCGCAGGAGAGGCTCCTTAGTTGTGTAAACCCCTAACCTCTGCCCTTCCCCCAGGCACGGCTTGTTTAGCTCAGTCCATTGTTAAGTTACTCCAGCTGTTCAAGAGCAATCTTATGTTCATCCTTCACACCTATCTCAGATATTTCTGTCTTGTCTTCTCAATAAATTTTGAAATAAGTATTTCTTGCTGCTTAGTGTGACAGTGGGGTGTTAAACTGCTCCTCATGTGTGGCTGGCAGAAGAGTCAGCAGAGTTGAGGTCCCATCAGGTTATGCACATTCATGAAACTATTTTGAGGCTTGAATGTGCATTCCTTTAATTATTTCCTAGTATTCGGAGCTTTTGAGTGTGCCTAAGCTCTTCCTCTGGGAAGGTATTATCACAGTTGTCGCTTCATATTAACAAAGTTTTCTGATGGTGATAAGTGACATGATTCACCTTCCAAAGGCTGGGATTTTAGTCTTTTTATGTGATGTAGGCCCTGGTTCTGTGCTGTGACAGTTGATTAACTTCAGTCTGTAGTGTAACTACAGTGCATTGTACACGTAACACTTTAAATCCAAATGTCTGAAGTTCTTTTAAATCTTTGAGAAAACACATGCATGTGTGTTTTTACCATATAGTTTATTTGTTAATCCAGGTTTCAGTACCTGATGCAATATACAGATTTTCAAAATGCATTAGCATTTTCGTATAAAAATATAAGTTGCAGTTAATAAAAATATTGTAGAGGAAGAATATCCTTATAATACACGTAGAAGTACAAGCTCTCTGGGAAAGAGGAATATTTGTATAATTCTGTGAAATGCCTAACACAGTAAGTAGCACACTGCCACTTAAAACAGTAAGAGTATTAGTGCTGATTGATACCTCTAGATTTGTTTTGTACTAGTGTCCTGAAGAGCTTATATTCCTGGCTGTAAACTAAGACCTTGTGTAGGATTTGGGGGGAGTAAGAGGACTGAGAAAATAGGGAAGGGATTTCAGTCCTTAATTTCTATGAAGATAGTGAAATTCTACTGTTGTGTATTTCACCATGAGAGCTGACAACATTTGCTTAAAAAAAAAAGCCCCTATAAATGACATAAAACTTTCAGAACCATTTCCCTGGAGATCCTTCACATTTCATTGCTGGCATACTAATTAGCTTGTCTTGTCAAACTTTGATTGCCTTGTCATTTTAATGCAGAGTTTAAAGTAACAAACTTTCATTCAGTCACTGGTATTTAGTACTTTTTAATTTCCCCGATGAGAGATTTTATCTATGTTGATAATGTCAGAGAAGCAGCTAAGCACTAGTAACTATCAAAAGTTAGTTCTAGCAGGATGACCATGCTCCTATTTAGTGTGTGATATTTGCTCTTTAAGCCTGTTTAAAAATTAAGTATTGTAGCAGTGCTGATGTAGTGGTTCTGCTTGTAGATATAACACTAATGTAGACAGTGCCAAAATACTTGATGTCTCTTGGAAAAGTATGGACCCCTTTCTTGAGAAACAACTCTCAGAGAAAACAGTATGCTGTACGTCTCCTGGTGTTTGGATGAGACAAAATACTTTGTAGCAGTACCAAAAAGGAAGCCTCTGAACCTTCTCTGTGTGGTTGTTTTGTTGTCCCCTCGTGGGGGGCTCATGTTGGTGGAAGCCCATCTGCTTGTCCTTACCTAGTGGAGCAGAAAAGGATCTGTACCACCAGCCCAAACTCTGCTCTCTGTGGGCAAGGAAGAGGTGCCACCAGGAACAGGGCAAGTAGAAAATGGTTTGAGGAATGCAGAAGCTCAGCTCCAGATAACTAGAATTGTGTATGCAGAGGCCAAAAGTAATGAGAGATATTTTTTTCACAAGCTACAAGAACACGTCAGTGGTCTGGGAAATCGATGATGAAGTTTTCTCTCTTGTTGAAAAGTAGACACAAATCTGAACAGTAGTACTGTACGCACACTTTCAATAACATAATTAACTGCAGAATACCACTCCATAAAGAATTATTAGCAATGTAGTACATCAATTGAGCTAAGGAAAAAACTTTTCCTAAAAAAGGGAGAGCTCATTCTTTTGCATATCTCCTTAATCTATTGTGTAGCTAGCTAGCTCGCTCACTGTTAAGTTTATCTCATCTGGAACAAGTTATGTAGGAATAGATAACAAGACACTCCCAGTATATTTTGGGAAAGGATATTCTCTGATTTCACACTGTTCATAATCTGCTAAGTTAGTGAACTGCATTTGCCAAGATAAGTCCGGAATATAGTTTTATAGCTTTGCAGACATTAAGGCCACAAGAGACTGTTAGATCATTTTATCTGGCCTTCTATATGTTACAGATCATAAAATTTCTTCCAAATACTTTCTAGGAAGTCCAAGCAGTTTATAATAGCCAGAATACTCCATCTTCAAACCATCTTATGTGCCTCGCAAAGAGCAGAGCAGCCCGATGTGCCACCAGTGAACAAACTGTGATATCCTCAGTGATCCCAGTGGTCAGACTTTGAACCCTGACCTTGAAATGGAAGAAAAAAGAGATATCCCATACAAAAGAGTAAAACAAAATCAGATTGATCCCGTCTGACCCTGGTTTGACCTGTGTGCTTAAGTACAGTGATCATGATGGTTTGAAAAGATGCACCAAGCAGGAGCTAGTCCATACTTCTCAGGCTTTGGTCTCTACTTATAACTAATCTCTAATAGTTCAAATGATAGTTGGCAACAACAAAACTTCAAATCCCAGAAATGAAATCAATACAGGTGGGAGAAAATTTCCTGAAAAAGAAGGAAACTTCTTTTGATCCTACATAGAAGAGTCTGAAGCATGAGGTGTTATTACTTTTAATAGTTTGATACTTTAAAGGTTCAGAATATAGCACTGACCATGTACATAATCTATCTTCCCAGGGCCTTGAAGGATGGGAGCAGTCTGGATGGCTGAGTTTGCCAACTCCAAGACTGACAGCTAGGACCACCTTTTCACATAAGCCTAAGTTGAAGTATTCTTCCCAAATAGCCAGACAAAAATGTACTTTTTTTTAAAAGTCTGACCATAAAAGACCATGGAAGGTAAATTTTCCCCATGAGGTAATGGTAATGTTCAATCATTCTTGCTCCTAGGAAATGGCATCTTTTTTTCAGGACTGGGCTTATCTGACCACAGCTGGACTTTGAGAGGTTCTTGTAAACCAGGTAGGAGGACCCCACACAGTACTTAAGTACAGGTATATGGCATACATAGTTATATGGTGTAACCAAACTAATTCTCATCCTTCTCTATTCGTTTCTATGGTAAAATAAATATCAGTCAGTTCCTTGATGGAAAACCCTCCAGCTCTGAATATCCGGAGGTCACACTGAGGGAGAGATGTTACCCATTAAATTCAAGTATACTGTCTTCATCTTTGATACCTGTGTATATTATTGTGTATATAGCTATATTAAAACAAATCTTTTTGCTTTGTGGACATACAGCCAGGCCTTTTAGATGACTTTGTAGTAATATCGTGTTCTTATTATTTGAGACAATGATTATGTTTCATCTGAAATTATTTTGATACAAATTTATAACATAAAAGTTATTGATAAAAGATAATAAATTACTTCTGTTAACTTGTGTTAGATGTAGAATGTCCTCCATTAAGGCAGTAAACATCCACTTGTAAATGTGACTTTGTGGAAACTAAAAAATTGTATGGGATAAAAAGATTGAATGTCAAGTCCATGTATGTTTGGTTTATTTCTACAGGTATCATTGATCAGCATAATTTCCTTTTAATTTTCAGAAGTAGCTGGGGATACCTTAGAATTTCAAAGACAGCAATTTCTGGTACTCTTTCACCTAGTTTTAAGATGGTTTCAGATTAAAAAAAGTACAGTTCTCTGTGGAGAACAACTTGCTCCATCATGGTAAATCTGAGAACATTATCCAAGTATTTTGGCATGAGAAACACAACGCTGACAAAAAAATGAGAGGAGAATTAAATCTACATTATGCTGTAGTGGCATGTGTTTCCTTTATGGAAGAGTTTCTGAAAAACTTATCTGAGCTGAAATCAGTAGGGTTCTTCAGACATTATTCTACACATAAGAGAATATAATAGCAAATTCTATTCATTTTGAAGGCTTCTTTGACTGCACTTTAGGATTTGAGAGCAGGAATTTTCTTGAAAAAGAAAAAAAGGAGGAAAAAAGTCCTGTGATCATTTTAAGTTTACTTCTGCAAGACTTTTTCTATATTGGTTAATTATTCATGGTGAAATCCTCTGAGTAAATGGAATTCACAGAGGGATGATGGGGATGATCCATAAAGTGCAAGAGAAAGGGAGCTATATATGCCGAGTGGAGAGTATTTTAACATTTCATTTCTATGCATGGCTTAAAATACAAATAGCAAAAGCCTGAGAAGTATAAAACAAATTAAAATGACAATATATACTGTTGTTCCAAGGACAGTATGGTGATGTAACATCTCATTTGCTACTTAGATTGCAAAATTTATGTTTATAAAAGTTAATAAACTGAATGCAGTTCTTAAGAGACTGCATATTCCTAGCTGAGAGCCAGGTGTCCTTTGTTAGGCTGTTTATTTTAGATTTTTGTCACTCTGCCTTCTTCAGTAACTTAAAATTAAGGTTCTTGCATAATTCTCAGACCTGGAATTTCAATAAGGCTTTTCATTCCCAGGGTTAATAAATACTGATCCAATCACCTAGTTCCTAATGCCTGTGTATGTAAAGTGGTATTGTTCACTGTAAAACTTAGGCGGAGGAATTAAAGAACCACTCCCATTAAAGCAGTTACTGGGCAGCCTGAGAATAAATATCAAGATTTTCCCAGCTCTGCTTCCAGGAAAACAAGTCTTTAATGCAGACATTATCCAAAATTTTGCTGCTGCTACTACAGCCTTTCCTAAGGAAGTCTGGGGAGAAGGGAGAGGAAAGGTGAACCTATTGTGAAGCAGAAAGCGTGGCAAGCATGGCATCCAAACGAGGAAAAAAACTTTTTAATACTGGAATGAATTTGCTCTCTATGTCAAGTGTGAACGGTGCCTGTATTGTATGGTTTTGTTGTCCACTCTCCTGAGCAGATGGAGCTTGCAGTTGTATGTCACTTGTTTATTACATCCTCTTAAGATTAGTAGCTGTGTGGCCAGATGGGTCTGGGAGCACAGCTGTGGATACAAGGAAATAAATGAAACCTGTCTGATGCTGCCATGCCCTTTTGTGAGATACTGACGTGTTGCAACTGCAACAAAGCAAAAATCACTTTCCTTTAATATATGAGTGAATTAGATGTACTTTCTTTTTTTTTTTTTTAATCAAATCATGTGAAATCAGAAGGATGAGGTTCAGAGGACGATGTAATTCTAGAGGGAAATGTAGTTGAAAACTGTAGCAAACAGCCTCAGCAAATTCAGAGGAGCAATTTTAATGTGGTAAAATAAATTTGAACTACATCTCAGTTAATCATCCCTATAAAATGTAAAGCAAAGTTTTCTATAGAAGAAAGACTCCTATAGAGCATACGCCAACTAGGCAGTAGTATTTCAAAGTTTATTAGATGGCATATGTTGAATTATTGATCCAACATTCTGATAAAATATATAATGCATTCATGTAAATGCAAATGAAATGCTGTTCTATAGAAGAATGCCAGATTATGGACTAGACTTCAAAAAATGAAGCTAACATACTTTTAACTCCCTCATGGCAGAAGACACAGAAAGTTGGTCACAAAGCCACCATCAGTCTAGAGATAATGGAATTCATCCAGCAGTGCAGGTCTTCATGCCAGAGATGTCATCTCCTCTCCCCTTCTAGTCTAAGAGGAGAAACAGGCATTTTTAGGAAGAATTTGCCTGGCCTCTTTTAGAGAACACAATGAATCTTTGTCGTGGTTTAGGCCCATCAGGGAACAAAGACCACGATTAGCCTCGAGTACCGAAGTGGCTGAGAATTGCTCAAGGGCAGGGAGGGCTTAATTGCCGCTTAAGGTTCAGGACAAAACAGACCAGGCCACTCGGTTTGGGGAAGAAAACAGAGAAACAATTTAATGCAACATCAACTAAAACATACCCCAAAACCCCAAAACATAACCAAAATGAAACAACACAGAGTAATACATCAATGAAGAGTCCAACCAGCCTTTTTAAGAACACCTTCTTGCCACACCTCCCCTCTTCCCGGGCTCAGAGCCCTGATCCCGGGGTTTTTACCCTGTCCCCCCCTGAACGGTTCGGGGGGGCAGGCAGTGGGGGTTTCAGTTAGTCTGTTCCCGATAGCTTCGGCCGTTTGTCCCTCCTCAGGACGGGTGAACTCCACACCAGTCCTCCCTGCAAGTCCGTGGGGTAACTCACACGCATGGCAGCCCTGCACGGGCTGCTCCGACGCGCACTTATCCCAAAGGCTGCAGCTCCTCTCTGCCTCTCGTGTGGGGCTGCTCTGCGGCGTGCAGGCTCTCCAACACGGCCTGGGCCATGGCCGTCTCCCCACACAGTCCCTTGTCTGTCCGGGCTCACTCACATGGAGCTGCTGGTAACTCTCCATGGGTCTCCACAGGTTTCAGGGGCACAGCTTGCATTCTTGCCACGACTTGCAGAAGGGTCTCTGGTCTACTGCTTCTCCTTGCTTCCTCCTCTGGCTGAAGGGTCCGCGTGGTCGCCTCCATCTTGTATCACTCGTACACCTCCTGCCTCGCATTCCGAATTCCCTTCCCCTAAATAGTGATGGCAGAGGCGCCAGATTGGCCCAGCCGGGCCGGAGGTGGGTGTGAACCCAGGAGCCGGGGGAGGGTCCGCAAACTCTTTACCGGGTCTTCACTGCAACCCGCTCCCCCTGTTACTAAGCCAAAAGCTGCTCCTTGCTAAACCAGAACAATCTTACACCAAGGAGTGTCAGACTCTCCCCTTGGACGGTAAAGGATGTCTGATTGTGTAGGTGTGGTGTAGGCATCTTTCAGTCCCACTGTCAGACTAGATTCAATGTGGCATCTTCTGTATCAGTTCAGATTAGTTGTTACAAAGTCACTGAGATGTTTTTCTTTACACTTTTTATGTATATGGCAGGGTTGTTTTGATGCAAGTGGTCAACATGAAGCTGAGATTTGGAGTGGAGGAAACTGCATCTTTTTGTAGAGGGAAAACAGTTTGAGGGGGGTACAAACCAACTTGTTCCTTTTGAGCACCTCAGTGTGTGATTTTAAAAATACATCATGATGATAAGGAACAAAGCAGCACGTGGTGATAGCTCTGGAGTTCTGTGAGCTGAAGGAACTTAAGGATTTTACTCAAATTTATTTCTTCTTTCATTGACTAGCAAAATGAAGGGTCAACGCTACAGGAAGTGTGCTGTGCATTCCAGGAAAACAGAAACTTTAAAATGCCAAATACTGTGACTTGGAAAGAAGTAGTGTTATAAAGAGGATGATTGTACTATGATTTGTTATATCAGATCTAAAGTTGGAGCTTAACAGAGTCCAGCCTTAAGATAGAATATGATGATAGGCAGTCACATAATGAGCATGACGTGTAGTACAAAAACATTTTTCTGCTTCTGAAAGCTGCTATAAATCATGTATACTTTGGAAGACTCTTTTATGTTAATTAAGGAAGATGAGGGAAATTGCAATATTTTATGGGAAGAGAGGCGAGTCCAAGTGCAAATTGTTGTGCTTTTTGCCTTATTGCAGAGGGGAAGGAAGAAAAGTTTCGTCCAATTCTGAAGGATTTGCAGCTCCATATTGTAATGCATGCCAGGAGGTTGGGAGGTAGAGGTAGCAATTTTCGTTGACTTCCACCATACTGTGTTTGCTTCATTAAAAAATTACAAATTTGTTGGCAAAAAGCAGTAACATATTGCTAGAAAACATCAAAATTCACAGTGTAAATTCAGAACTTAAATTTGTGTTCAAAACTGTGGTTTATGAATTCTGTCTTTTAAAAAAGAAGGAATAGCATAATAAAGGGATGTAAAGCTCGCACTGCTAGGTCAGATAGGAAATCTTTAAGCTAAATATCCTATTTTTGGCAGTATATCAAACTGACCAAAATTTGTATTAAGTGAATGGATTTTATAACATTCTGAAAAGGTAGTCACAAAGAAGAGATCATTCAAGTATCAATGCCTTATGCAATTACATGTGCCTGATGTTATTTTGATGTGCATTATTGAATGGAAACAATGCTTCTTGCTCATTTATCTAAAAATGTGGTGCTATTTCTAACAGTTCGTTTTGTTGGGTTTTTTTTTTTCTCATTTTTACAGGAAGTTGCCCTTGTCCTTGCAGCTATACTGGTATTTTTGTTGGCTTTCTATGCTTTCTTTTATCTTAACGTTTCCGATGAAGTTGACCTTGATCTGGATCCAGATGAAAACTAGCAGATGCAATGAATCTATCATCAAGATTTCTTCAACTTGAACAAGACTACGTAGGAGCACACAGTCCCTTCACTGTGAGACAGCAAATGATGCCATTTCTTGCAGTCCAAATTCATAAGAAGTTTTGCAATACATCAGCCACTTTTACATTCCAGATCTCCAAAATAAGAGAACGCTCATGCCTGGCAAGCGTATTTGGTTAACACCAAAGCTGGGAGCAGCAGCACAATACACAAAGTTGATTGTTTACATTGTTTTTTTCTCAGGCAGAGAACTTTGATTTCAAAAGACAGGTGCTACTATTATTGATGCTGACTTCATAGGAGGAGAATCTACCTTGAGGAAATGTAGCAATCAAAGTTTCTTAATAGCCAAATTAGGTTCCTTTTACAAAAGAAAGCAAGAATACCAAATAAAAAATATTTTTCTTGTTTTCTATTTAAAATATATCAAAACCCCCTCATCCTTTCTCACCCTTTTAATCTTTCTTGTGCATGTGTGCACACACGCGCACACCAAGATGGAAGAAATTGGGGGAAAAGAAATATCTTTTTAGAAGCAGTCTGTCACCTCCTATATGGACTTAATTTTATGTCATCCCACATTCTGTGTGCCCGTATATCTGCAGTAATCTTTTTCGTTCTTTTGCCAACTGTTCAGCACACATGTGTTCTGTCAGAAACGGCACCTGGATGACAGAAGCTCTAACATTCGCATATGCCTCTGAAACACAGTTCTTTGCCTCCTGTGCTGTCTGAACTAGTGTAAATAGAAAGTTCAGTCAATGTTGGTTTTAATTAGTGTATTGCTCTATTATTAATATAAAGCCAAAATCGTATTTTAATCATAGTCTTCCTGCTGGTTGTGGTATCAACTTGCTCTACCTGTTAGAAGGGTGTTGTAAAAAAATTACTTTCCAGTTTTGCAATCATTTTAATCATCAAACTAATGTGAGAAGTTGTAAGGATTAAGATTTTTTTTTCATGAGTACTAATAATTGGGAAAATTTTGGCTCCATGACATCCTTCAGTTCTTGCAAAGTACCTTGCAGAATATGCACTGTATATAACATTTCTGATCCTTTTGATAACCACAAGCCTCTTGAAGAAGTTGAAATGTCAAAGCAGCTGCAGGGAGCTGTAAATTGAGGCTTTATCCTGTTCTGCTTCAGCTTTGTCATATAACTGAGCTTTTAAAGGTTCAGTTTTGATCCTTTAAAAATGTGGTCAGTCTTCCTCTAGTTTGGGTTCACTTTGATACCAAGAAAAGCATAGAGCCATTGGTGCTGAATGTGTCAAGAGAGTTAGGCAAACTGACTTCCAGAAAAGTTCTTATAATTCCAAAATTCTGTTAGCTTGGCATTATCTCTAATATCAGTTTCAGGGCTGTATGTTAGGATTTGTTGCAACTGAGATATTTAGTGACTTGTTACAGAAATGCCTGACCAAGATTTCTTATATCGATTTTGAAGGGGATACAAATCAGAGCAAGTATTAGAATGGAAAATATATTTCTTTTAAATTGACACAATCCCATTGTCACTACTTAAGGAACATAGATCAATACAGTTAATTTTTAAACCATGCAGTAACTATGACCATATACATTATGAGTCTCTAAGGATCTACTTCTTATCTGTCACACTCCTCATTCACTTTATGCAATGCAAAACAAGTCCTCTAGAAATTCAAAGTCTTCCAAGAAGAGTATGAGAGAGCATAAACATATATATGCAAATAGTTATCATTTTCTAATTATGACTGTTACAGAGACAAAACCCTAACATTTATGCATTCATATGACTTACAGTCCACTAATACTCACACACAGGACCAAATGCTTAGCAACATGTTGCATTTCTGATGAAGCATTATCTGACACATGGCCCGACTTTCAGTGGAGAGAAAAGCAAATCACAAGCTGTCTCCTTGGATGTGACATGCCTTTCACTTCACCAGTGCCACACCACATGTCACAAAAGCTGCAGACCTCTCCTGTTACTTTGCATGAGCAGTTTTCTGTTTCATAAAATGCTGTAAGGATTGCTTGCTTAGTGTCTGCAGGAAGCTCTCTGGGTGATGTATGGCCTGAGAATGATGTGCAGTTTTATCCCCTTTGTGCAGATTGTCTCTTAACTTGTTTTGTGAATCAGTTACATGAAAAAGCAAGCTATTCTTACTGTCAAATTGATGAACTTGAAGTTCCAAAAAGACTGCATTTCCTGTAATTATGACTCATACACCAAATCTGAAGTGCATGTATGTGTGACTGAAGCAGCATCCCTGATTTGTGGCTTGTTAGTCCATATCACACTCAAGTGCGGTAGTTTACAGTTTGTCCGTTGGCTTTGTTTAGATTACACCTTTTCATTCACATGGAAGATATTCTCATGTAACAAGAAAATTTCTGTTCTGCTTTGAGAAGCTGAGTAAGCTTCTGTTCAGTGTGCATAGCAGTACATGGCAAATATTGTAGGAAATACACTTTTTCTCTTATCAGTACAATGGAGGTATATGTCAATAGATTTTGAAAGCTGAAAGCTCTCACTTTTTATGAAATTACTCATCCTTGTTTTTCTAAAAGGCACAAGCATGACAATATTAGCAATGAGGTCTCATTCTGAGCTTACTAAGTTATTATTCTCCTGAGTTTACTGAAATTACAACTGATTTATTCCAAGGCAAAGTCAGAATCTGACCTGAAGTTATTTCTGCTTTCTGCTTTCTGGAGGACTACTATCCATGCCTGATATTTTAAAAGTAGAGACCTTGCAAACATGTTGGGCTTATTTTGCCCTTAATTCTATCTGAGATTGAATGACTCTTGGGTTTTGGACCATCTATCTTTGTATGAGTTACTCAGTGTCTATTTTAATAATAAATGTATTTTTTCTATTTTTGTGCTCTTATTAATGCTGGATGTGTCATGCTGAATTATATGTACATTTGAAAGGATGCTAAAGCAACCTAAACAGCACAATGTTCAAATGTAGTACTCACCAGTTTCAGAATATCTGGGTTATTCTAGGCAGTTCTAGCCCCTAAGCTCATATTAAAACTAAGTATAGCCTATGAATGCTTAAAAGACAGTAAAGAGAACTTCCCTTGGTATCATACCAAGTACCAATAGAGCAGATCTCTTTCTGCAGACAAAATTGTTCCATGTAGCTCCCATCAACTTCAAACTGATTGACTTTATTATAAAAGTAATACTTTTATGTGTTTGTTTTAAGGAAAGATTGATGATCAAACCATTTTCACAGCAGTCCTGACCTACCAGGGTGGAGTGGTTTATTTCAAGGATGTTCGCCTCTGAGGATAGAGTAGATGTCAGCATTGTTGTCCTCTGCTTGTGGAGCAAACTGAAGTTTCTTTCCAGCAGAAGCTGCAGAGGAGATGCCATTAGTGATTCCTTCCACTGTAGCTAAGAGTGAATGTCCTATCTGGAAGAGACTCTATCTAAGAAGGCACAGCAGTCTTCCAGTAAAGGTTTTGCTCAGTGAACCTTTCCTCAGCAGTTTTCCTTTTCCCTTTGATCTTACAAAAGCAGAACCAGCACCTAGACCATCTCAAGACAGAAGCCTCGGTATAGGAGTTCTACTGGAGCTGCTGTGAACAGTGCCAAGGAAAGGCTTTGACTCTTTAACTCTATTTCCTAGAATCCATAAATATATTTTACTGGAAGCCTAGGAGGGATGTTAAGCGTTTCCCTAATGGACCCTAGAGATAAGCTTTTCTTGAGAATGCTTTATTTAAAACTGCTGTTGCATATCATACAAATGTCATGTGATTCAGGATCTATCATAGCTGCTTCCGTGTATCAGGCCAGCTGTAGTAGTCTGAAAGGTTATGCTGCAACACATGACTGTGAACATGCACAACATGAGCAAATTCATCTGGTCAGTTGTCATCTGGAGTAGTTGGCCTAACAAGTTGTGTTTGAGAGCAAACAGTTTTTAAAAGACCCTACTAAACGAAGGCACAGATAAAGTCCTACAAAAGTGAGAGTCCTACGAAACCCGTTCATCACATTTCCACGAGAGTTGCTACCGTGGAAGATTATCTGCTGATGTAGGCCAAGTTTTGAATGCTACCCTTTCAGGGAGGAAAACCTTGCTAGCTGCTCCTGTTAGAGTGATGATTCATTTTGCTTTGATATAGGATTGTGCCCATAAGGTACAACTGAACCAGTTGGTGAAGGTCAAAAGCGTCTAGGACAATTCTCAGTAAAGGACTCTCAAAATGCAGACTAGGCAAGTTAGAGTGCCAACAAACAGCATACCACAGATCTTGATCGCATTTCAAGTTTTACTTACAGTAGTGTGATTATTAGCGATGCTTATGACTAAGAAAATAAGAATATGGCTTCTCAATAAGACAGCACAAATATGATGTTGGAACTGCTTGTTAAAAGATTTTGTAGTGGATTTTGCCTGCACTTTGGGAAACAAATCCATGAGATAAATAAACTGGCAAAGATTGTGATATTACACTTAAAATATTTTTCCCTGAAAGAGACGACGGAGATACTTTGCAACACTTTTCCCTGTCATCCTCTTAGTTTACTGTAATACACTATTTTGTAGATGTATTTCTACACTCTTCCAAGAGAGGCAAAATATTTTTTGTAGTTCATCAATGCACTTAATTGACAGAATCTCCTGCTCTTCCTTTTATCCCCCCCTTAATCACAACCAAATTGGTGGGGAAACAGCCAAAATCTTAGGTACCAGTGTCTCTCAAGCAGATGTCACATCACTATTTTTTTTGCTTGTTTAAATGAGTAAACATGTAAAACTGTGAAGTATTACATTTTAGATTTTTTCATTAAAAAAAAAAAAGGACAATCTGTTTACTGTCCTTAATTGAGACAACAATCCTGCTGGTTGCCAGTTTTGGCAGTTGTAATGATGAACTATAAATATTGGGATGAATCAACTAACTGGTGATTGTAGAGGATAGTTCAAGTAGAAGCCTCATTCTGCATGAATACTTTTTATCAGTGCTATATTTTTTCTAACTTCTATGATTGTTATAGTGGTTTTGCATGTTAAAATCACAAATAAATACATAACTAGTCAAACAGTAGGCTTGAATCCGTTGTCTTATTCTGAATCACTACAAAAGCAGATAAAAGCTGACAGCCCTGCAGCACAGTTTGTGCCTTGCCCAAATGCTTTCTAAAGATATTTGTGCAGGTCAATTACAAATGTGAACTCCAAAGTGCTTCATTTTGCTGAACTTTGGAAAAAAATGAGCAGCATATAAATCTTTGGGAGTTTGCCATTTCACAAGGAGATTGTAGGAATTTTAAAGAGTGAAGCTACCGGAGGTGAGTATGGAGTTTGGTGACAAACTGATGTCACTCCAGGAATGACAGTGGAAGAAAACCAAAGCAAAATGGCAATTTGTCCAGGAGACAGCCACCTCACCACGTTGCTCAAGTGGAAGAAAAGCCCATTCTGATATCAAATCAGAGCTACCTCAACTTCTTATTTTTCATAAAGAAAAAAAAAGGGCCAGGAGGAGATAAAGATACATGAAATAAAGCAGTTTGTCATTGGAACAATGGTTCATTTATTAAAGTGAGGAATAAACAGGGTTTAGAAGATTTACACAATGTGTAA
Organism: Colius striatus; assembly: GCF_028858725.1. Lineage (NCBI taxonomy): Eukaryota > Metazoa > Chordata > Aves > Coliiformes > Coliidae > Colius > Colius striatus. Next base: position 72,236,832 of record NC_084762.1, on the reverse strand, counting down.
GTCAGGCTAATTACTGTTGCTTTTGTGTATTAAAAAGATACATTATACCAAGCTTGAGTAGATTTGTGTCTGTTATTGGGTTAAATGTAAATTTACTGATACTGGCAATATCCCTGGTTCCTGTAATACTATCAACAGAGAGGAGGGACGGGGAGGGAAATGGCAGGGGAGCTCTTTTGCTGATTCTGCACTCCTAAAGCATCACCCCTGCTCAGTGGGAAGCTGCTGGTGTTTAGAGTAGGACTGCTGTCCTGGATTGCTTTGGACAGGCAACAAAGAGAACAGAGCAGAACTTAACCTATTGGGTGAGTCTCCTGCCATCACTGGTGCCTGATTTGTTACCACAAATAAATAGAAGATGAGATGTTCAGGCTTTTTACTTTTATTTATTAGCTTCTCAGGGAGGTGCTAGGAAAAAAAATGTCTTTTGTTGTCCTTTTGAAACTTGTTTCTGTGTAGTTCTTTCCCTCAGTGTCTGGGACTGCTTTCCAGTCAAAGAATGTGACACTCGTGTCTACTGCCTACTTTTGTGAGGAGGGGATAGGGAGTGACATGACATGTCCCCTGCTCTCACCTGACTGAAGCTGAAGAAAATTCAAGTAGCTGTTACTATGTAACATAGTAAGGTTTGTTCTGGTTCGGGAGTGAAGGCAATTTTTGAATTCAGGGCAGCTTTATTTAGCCTCCCTGCCTGAGGAGCCTTTAGAGCAGCCTGCACAGGGAAAGTCGGGTTTTGGCTTTCTTCCCTTTGGATGGCTTCCTTCAACTTCTCATTGGGAACATGAGTTAAGGTGTTATGGTTATCTACTTAAAACAGGGCTGTTTTAATAACAGTACCGTGGGTTGTCATGGCCCTAATGAGCTTGTGACTTCCTTCTTAAAAGGCAGACAATCATAGAATCATAGAATGGCAGGGTTGGAAGGAACCTTTAGAGATCATCTAGTCCAACCTCCTGCAGAAGCAGGTTCACTTAGATTAGGTAGGTAATTTCTTGACAGGCACAGTGCCTCTCCATGCACCTGGGTTTAGAGAGCATCCTTGAGATGAACTTGGTGCCCTTATATCACAGTGAATGCTCTGTTCAGCAGGGTTTTCTTCTGTTCAATAGTACTTCAGGAGACAACTGTCAGAAATGAGTTAAAGAGTATCTATAATTGTATTTGCTACAATCGTGTTTGTGTTTATCTGTTCATTAATCGTCGCCATTCTCGAGCTCCTCATTTCAGGCAGTACTTTACCTCTGTGCCATTGTGCCTCTGCTGCTCCACTAATAACGGGATGTGCTAAACACAGAAGAGAGTGGAGCAGCTTTTACGGATCATTACAAAAGCCACAAATCCATTTAAAGTCAGGCAATATGCGGGGGAAGTTTTCCCAGCGCAATACATAGATTTTTATTTTGAAAAGCAACTCTTTAAAACCTGCTCTGTTCTTGTGGATGCCGTTTGACAGTCCTTGCCGTTATACGTGAAGCCTTGTGAGTTCACATTAAGATGAGACAAGTTATAAACATGATTGTGTCAAGAATATGTCAGATTTTTTTTTTTCCTCATAAACCGGTCATAAGCTGGTTTTAATTACTAGAAAAGTGACTTTTTTTGTTCCTCCCACCCCTCCTTTTCCCAGAGCTTCCCAGAGTTTAGTCAAATGTAGCCTTCATCTGAAAAGTTACAGAGTGATAATTACCTCCCTTTCATTAGAGGTTGCCTCAAAACAGGAATTACTTATACTACTTACAACTTTTTCCAAAGACTGATGCTGAAATTTGGTAAATTCTCTACAGGAATATCAGATCCATGTCTCTAACAAGAGCAGTGGTTTTGAATTTTTTCCTTGTCAATAAGTTTTACCTTCTGTCTTGGGAAATTTTCAAGTTTATATCCTGATGGAGTGGGTAATGTCTGAAGGACAACTGAGAAGAACAAAATGAATGCCAAAGAGATTCATGACATGCCTTATTCAGCCTCTCGTGTACATGCTACTGTGACTGGACTATGTCAGTGTTAGGGGGTAATGGAGAGGCAACACATCTGAGACAATCTGCTTGTGACTGTTGTACCCTCAAGCTCACAGACACAAATGTTTCTACTACACTATGTTATGTTTGTATACACAGAAGAGATGTCTCTTACAAAACAAATTCCAGCATACAGAGAAGATAACTTCTGGTTTTTGCAACTTCATGAAAAATATACAAATGGAAGAAAGAAAAAACGCTGCCTGTGAGCAAGGGCATTTGGAAACAAGAATCATTCCTGTAGCACAGAAGGTGTACGTTGGCATAAAACATGTTAAATTTAAAAGGTAGTGCAAATACAGAAAGGAAGCTATCAGAACAAAAAAAGATAAAATTAGGTCTCACTCCTCTGCCATATATGTGTCATTCTTTAGAGTACAGTTCTCTAGAGGAGTTTCCACAAAGTCATTGTTCCCCCTCTTTCATCACTAGATTGGGGATTGTCATTGCCAACTCAGAGTGAAAAATTATCTTTTATTTCCCAGAACTTAAACAAGAAAATTAAAGTATCCTTGTTAAGTATAGAGTTATTCAGTTGCTTTGTAAAGGTCTACCAGAGGGTATATACAACAATGTATAACACAAAGTGATGTGGAATAACAGAAAAAAACTATAACTGACTTTCAACCCATCATCTAACTATGGAGATGGCCTCAGGGCCTTCAGTGCTTCCTTGCTATATCCTTGCAAACCCTTTAGGAACAGATCTGTCACATCCACACATCAACATTTATCTCTGTTACCATCTTAGTTTTCATGTCCTTTGCAAAGAATTAAAACTTCAGGGTCATTGGTCTCGAGAAGACTGGTTTTGATCTTTGTATCAAGGTCAGGCCTTCCGGCTTGCTCAGATCAAGTCTTTTCAGCAGATTCCTTCCAGAGAGCCTTGAGCAGTTCAAAAAGAGACTGCATATACTCTTTCATCAGATTAGCAATAAGATAACACAAGATGAAGATGTTGAAAAAGTGACTCAGCCTCCCTTGGAGACAGAAGTATTTGCTGAGGTTGTCTGGCAGTGGGGTACCAGATATGTCAAGCTCCATCTGAAGGAAAGATCTGCCTGGGCAGGCAGATCTTGGGATGTCAGCAGAGACTGGATGCAGATGTACTGCCAGATGCTGCTGCTTATGCACTCTCTCCTCCAGTGGCACAGACCCAAGAAAAATTATGAGAGGACCCCACTGCAATCTTGCTCTTCAGGAATAAGAGTTTAGATCACGAGAAGTAGCTCTTGTAGTAAAGATGACAAAAAGTTAGTCAATTAATTAACAACTCAGGAATATAGGAACTGCAAGTGCTAAAATAAACCTTCCTTAACCTAACAGCAGGGGTTCATTTGTAAATGTACCTTCACAAAATCTAAGCATATTACAGATAACCAATTTAATACTTGCAATGGGGAAATCTTTGCAGCTGCATATGAGAGAGAAAAAAAAAAAAACCATTTCAAGGAGAAAGATGTTAATTCTGTTCCAGAGGAACTACAGAGGCCCTAGCTCTGATGGGGTCTGAGGAAGGAGTCATGTACACTAATGATGTCTGCCTCCTTTCATCATGTGCTGGTAACAGGGTAACACATATTTCCACCGAGCCAACAGGAGTACTTTAATTAAGTAAAACAGGATTACAAAACACCAGGCTACCTGACTGCCCCAGTTTAGAAAGCTGCAGAAATAAAGCTCTCAGTTCATTAAATTATGACTTACATAGATACCCCACTATTACATGCCTCACAACCAAATATCAAAACCAGATCCACTGGCAACATGTTCATGCACTGTCAAGTTATCCTGTGTCTCAGAAGTCTTGAAGAATACAGAGACTGTCACATGTTTGAGAGATTTTGTCTTATACTCTCCTCTCACAAGGTGTTCCTTGACCTAAGCATAGGCTGAGAGCTAAGGTAGCAGGCTAATGAGGAGGAAAAAGAGGATATTCTGTAACTTCTACTATATGCCAGTCGTAATCATTTACAGGCAGACATCACAACCATCCTTGGAGTAAAGTACTCCAGGAATGATGCTGTTGTTCCTCTTTGGAAAGCACGGTGGAAAAAGCTTTGGGCTGTCTGTGTCCCAGTGGAGGAATAATCAAAATAATCAGTGATGTGAAAAGCTGAATAAGTGGTTCTGAAATTAGGACAGCCACCACCAGTCAGAGAAGTCCCTTCTTCCAGAGCCAAAGGAACAGCACCACTTCTGAATCTGAAGCCCAAGCCTTCAGCCATCTCACTCTACCTGGGAGTTTGGGAAAAACAACCCTTGTGTTACTCTTCAACAGTAATGACACAGGATGTCTCTCCGGGAAAATTTGGTCACAGAGAAAAGAGCTTGAAAACCTCTGCATAAGACTACCACCCGCTATTTGTGAATTGTATCACTGGCTTTCATCCCTTTGAAAAACATAGTCAGTTTGACTGATACTGCAATGTTCCTATGTGACTTGGGTTTCAGATATATGGCAGCTGCATTTTTATTTTAACAACAAAAAAGCCCACATAGATAGTGGCTTGATTCACTGGGACTGGCACAGATCACCCTTGCTCACAGAGACGAGTGCAACATCACCTCTGACAGAGAAACTTGTATTGGAGAAGGCAGAAGTCCCTTATGCCCTCACTACATACTTCTCCCAGTGGTATTCCAGGAGTCGCTAAGTCCCACAGGGCCAGGGTGGCTGAGCTGCTGCATCAGCCTTCCCAGCAGTTTAAGTATTGACAGGGCTTATCTGTGCAATAAACCTGAGTAAGCGATACCCTGGAGGCAAAACCAAAGTAGGAATGCACATGGGAGGGTGAGCAGGAGCCCCAGGAGACAAAGAGCCTATATGCTAAGTTGTCAGGAGGATGGTGTCTAAATCCAACTCCAGACAAAAAAGAAGGGACTTCAGAAGTTGATTTGGTTTAGAGTTGGTTCTCAGCTGATCCTGAATACACAGTGAAGAACTGCCCACACCAGAAAACTCTGGAGAGTAGGATCAGACTGGGGTTGCAAATATGTGAACGCCTCTCGGAAGGGCTGCTGCCCTCCAGGCTGTCTACTCCTTATCCACAAAGGGGCCGCATGTGGCTTTTGCAACAAGCTGTCTGATAACACACTGACCCACTTTGTGCCATAGCAATGTTAAATTTACTTCTGGACGTGCTTGGGCTTGTGGGCCCAGGATTTCTGATGGTCTGACCCCAGCTACTCCCAGGATAGGCCATGTTTGTGCCCAGTATGAAGGATGAATACGCATGCATACTGCTTTGAGAAAGACTCTGTGGGCACATTCAAAGTAATTCAACTGTTGGTGTAAAGGTTCTAAATGTGCTCTGCCATAATTATATCCTTTTTGTTTATGAGCTGTGATTTGGGTTTTTTCTGATGTTTTTCACACAACTGTATCTCTAACCACCGCTGAGATTCCAGCAGAGCTTTGAGATGCTGTAGCACTTTCTGTCTCCTACACGTGTGTGTTTTCTAGGGCTGCGTTAAATGTTTTGTGCTCACTGTATTTTGCCGGTATACCAGAGTTGCAACTTCTGAATAGTTCTGAATCGAAAATACAGAAAAAAAAAGTAAACCTGGACCCTGATTTCCAAAAAATAAATTGAATACTTGTATTATTCAGTCACAGATTAAAATACTTATTTCTAATTATTAAATCATTAATAAATTTAATACTTTGAATATTTTAATTAAATCCACCACAGTGAATAATACCAAATTCATTAAGATGAAAGCGATAGGTTGGGATGAAAATAGGCATCTTAAGAAGCGGTTCACTTTGCTCACTGCGTGATGCTGGCAGGCTTCATACCAAGACTTGCTCTGAGCATATTTCACAGCCATTGGGAAGTTGCCTGACACTGGCAGGTCTATTCTTCCTCCAGCACGGTGTTGCTGTACAGCTTAGTATTTTGCCATTAGGATGAGGCAAATCTCAAAGACCTAATAATTGCTAAACACCCTGTAGAACTTTTCTCCAAAGAGAAGTATTTTTAGACGTGTTTTTCTTACAAACCTCAACTCAAACAATTTCCCCTTCATTATTACTTAGTCACAGTACTTGTCCCTTCTCTCGATTCTAATCTATCACACAGCATTGATGTTACCTAAGCTTAAGCAGATGTTGTGATTTACTCCAGAGATGACTGCATTTCAGTAACAGGACAAAGTAGTCCCACCGTGTCATTTTGCAAAGTAGAATTATTTGGGAGGAAACATTCTATTTAAATGTAAATTATTTTCCCATTACTGTTATTATTGTTATAATCATCAACTACTAGGAGTGCATAATAAGAACTTGTTTATCCACATTTGGAGTAGAGAAAAGCACGCAGAGGAATACAGCAAAGGTATTTGTCTACCTATTGCTTAATGTGAATAGACTCACAGTTTATTCCTTGTATTTTTTGTCTTGGCTCAGCTAGCACTAAATGTAACGAAACCAGTTTGGAGGTATTTGTCTGAATTCAGTAAACAAATTGTTCTAAACAGTTTCAAACATGAATTTCACATTACAGCTTCATTTTCCTGGCAGGTTTTATTATGCAGTTGTAGGACATCCTTGCACTGACTGTGAAGCACTCAGAGAAATGGTTTACAGGTGCATCTCACCTGTTGCTCATTGTGACAAGATTCATACCATTGTCCATAAAATGCTCTACATGGAAATCTACTACTTGTTGTCTGAATATGGTGCATACAATTAATTCCTAATAAAACATGGATCAGTCTTTGTTAACATAGCCTGGGCTCCAACAGTGGGGAAAAAAATTAGGATTTGTACCTTTGAAGCATGCTGGCTGATGGCAGAAAAACATTTGGATGTTCCCAGATACAAAGCAGAGGTTTTAATAGGCTTCAAAATCAGTTAAGACTTTACACTTCACAGCACTCTACCATTGCAATATCAATTTCTCAGTGTCTGATCCTTAGTTGGTTGCCCAGGGTCCGTGAACAGCCCATGAAAGTGGCTGAGAGTGTTCACAAGACACATAGATATGGAAGTCAGCCCATATAAAATCCCATGCCCTTTCTCACTTTTGAATGGCTTTTTTATAGGCACATCTCAAAATAACAATCTTGATGGAAATTACCACTCCTTTTCTGTGAGAAGGAATGAGAAGAGCTCACGCTGACTTCCATGCAGATGAAGCCTGCTGACTAGAGTGTGTCCCAGGATGAATGATCTTTAGCAGGGCAGAGTGGGGCATTCAGCTGTCTCTCTCACATTCCATTCAAATACTGCAGTAGTTTAGAAAAGGGTAGAACTCTGTCAGCCATATTTCAGAAGAAAATGATAGAGCTGCCATTGTGTTTTATGTAAAATCCCATTTCAGTGCTGTTTGGTAGGAATTTTCAGAGTGCTCACACCAGCCCTGTGGGAAGATAAACAGAGGAACATATTTTTTGGTCCTAACTAAGCTAGTGCCTGAACTGGATGTTGTGCAACTTGAGGTTTTTAAAACTGAAGAGATATAGAGCACAAACAGAATTCAAGATGTCTGAGGAGCTTTTGTACTGGCAACAGAAGTCAGGGAGAGTTTGGAAACCTCATGAAATAGACAGTAGAATCTCTGTTTTGGATGTGAGCACATAAATTCCACCTCTGCCAGGTTTTAGCACCTAAGTCCTTTTTGAGTATGAAGATGTGACAGATACATGTCCACCCTTCAATCTGAAATCCAAATGTTTTTTCCCTTCTTATTGCACAACTTAGGAAATGTTAATACTTTAATTTATACTCAATGTATATTGAATAGCGCTTAATCCTAAGGTTTTCTTCCCCCATTTCTTGCTAAATTAGCATGCAGTGGGCCTGAAAACACGTAAAGAGTTTCTATAATAGCACGGTGAAATAATAAATACCACCAAGCAACTATGCAATCTCCAAATAATGTAATGTGTTTTTTTTCATTTAATTGCTATCCACATTTCTGTCCAGCTTCAGAATAATATATTTGGAAAAGTAAATCATTAATATATGCATGCAGTTTATTAACAGCACAAGGGTTCTATGCTCACCCGTTGGTTACTAGCACTAGCTAGCATGCTGATAACAGGTTGTTGCCATTGTTGTCACCTCATTAGAAAATTAGCATTTAATTAACTTAGGAAGATATGGAACAATTTTGATATGGGAAATATTTGTACACATTGTGTGTTGGAATTAAAAGCTCCCATCCAGCAAAAAGCACAGCAGCCTCTACAGCTGGTGGCTGTTGGCCCACAGAAACTAAACAGACTCACTGGTCTGTGCAGCTGCAGTCGCTGCCTTTGATTTGGAAGGGAAAAGGAAGCTGTGAGACGCGCTCATATCTGAGGCATCAGATGAAAGGAGTCGTCTAGCAGTGTCATCAGTGCTCGCCTTGCAGGCACTGTAGCAAGTCGCCAAAAGTCTTAGTGCACAGCCAGTGCTGGCCTATGAACTGTCAAGAACAAGTTTTGAAGGAAAGATGGCTCTGCTTCAACTTGGGCCCAATGCAGCCTCCCCTGAAGTCAATGGGAGTCTTTCCACTGATGTCACTGGGCTTTGGGGTTCTTTGGTGAGGCTTCCTGGCCCAAGAGGCCCAGTGTTGCTGTGAGTCAGATGCAGTAGAGAGGCAGGTCAAGCTATGCAAAGGTTAAGAACCACTGATCTGGAGGGAGCAGACAGTAGGGAGGAGAAGGGAAGAGCAAGAAAGGGAAACAGCTGCTGAAAGGCAACTGAAATTTCTTGCTGTGGTTGTGTTGACACTGGCTGAATGGTCGGAAGTTTGATTTAGATGCTCTTGTGGATGAAGAGATCCTCTTTAAACCACAATGTTGAAAAACAGCCTTAAATCTCCTGCTAGCAAACACAAAATGAAAAACAACACAAAACAAAAAAACAAACCCTGGTTCCTAGGGTGATCTGTTATTCTGACTGGATGCTTTTACTTAGGTTGATGCAAAACCAGAGGAACAGTCACACAAAGTTGAGCCTTGCTCCTGCAGGGTGAGGAATTCACACCTATGTGTGCCAGCACCGCCATGCGCATCCATGGGGGATTCCTCCAAGCAGCAGTAAATGGTTGTATCACCTCTGTCATCCCTCAGGCTTGGAGGTACACACTGCAAACCCTCTACATGTATTTAATGTTACACATGCAAAGCTGTGGAGTTGTGCCAGCATCCTACAAGTTTCTCCCAATGCTGTCCCTGCAGCTGCAGCTGCAGCAGCAGGATCTGTCCTAACCCCGGGCTGAACCAGCCCTCTGCAGCAGCCAGCTCTCCTTGGCTGCACTCTCAGCTCTGCTCCGTCATCTCCAAGTACTCCTGAGAGAGATGTCACTGTCCTTGCCAGCAAAAACAGAGCTCCCAGCTCTTTGCTTGCCCTTCCCCAGCCCTGCTGAGCAAATTACCACCTGCCAGGAGCACTGCGGCAGGACATCAGGGCCTCACTGAACAGGGTGGGTGGGCTGCATTGTTTAAAGCTGTCTCCCTTGGGAGGATCTCACTCCTGTCAGTGTGATAGGCGGACAGGTAGGGACCAACAGCATCCATCAATCACACCTTTAACAGCCTGAAATGCTGTCATTTCTCTTGTAGAGAGCAGCAGCCAAGCCGACAGGCTACACAGGGCTGTCAATGAGGCAAATGTCCTCGGTGACAGAGCTGCTCCTGAGAGGGTCTCCCACAGTCAGCCATATTTATCCTGAGCAACTGCCTCCTATTCTTTCTTCTGGTGTGAGGTGAACAAATATCAGAGCTGGAGGAATTAAGAATAATTGTGTTGTGATCGGTGCAGATGCTTTTTAAGGGATACACTGAAGTGCATGACGCTGCTGTATGCTGTGTGTCAGGGTGTGAGGAAGGCAGACAAAATACAATGGCATTTCTTCAGCAAAGGATAGCCAGTCTCAGTACTGCAGGGATGAGGTGTATATGCCTGCATTACGTGCTTTTAGTTGGTGGCAGCAATTAAAGGCTGTTTGTGCTTATGAAGCAAGCAACATAGATGAATGTAAGCACTGAGACCACATCACTTCTTGAGAGGCAAATGGTCTTGGCTTTGAGAAGTGCAACAGCATTTTTATCATCCAAAAACCATCCAATATGTTCAGACTAAGATCAGCGTTGAAGGTCAAAGGTGGAAATAATGTAGCTCAAAGTTCTTTCACTACCCAGCAGCAATGATTTAAATATCTGAATAGAGAGACAAATAAATGAAGAAGCAAAGCAAAAAACAAAAAATGAACTAAACATCTAATAAAAGTCTCACTCTGCATCAGTTTTGTGTTTTTGCACAAGTGGCTCAGAAGAATTGGCTGCTTCTTGCTTCCAAATAATCCCATGAGCCTGTTGTAAGGAGCACAAGTTGGACCCTCATTGACAAATGACTCAGTTATGGTGTGTGTGGCTCCATAGGAAGACATACCTCTATCGGGCAGGTCCTGATGAGCGATTGTATAACAGACTGGCACAGGCCAGAACCTTCAGAAGAAATACCACATAGTCATACAGCTTTACATTGACCCTTCTATTTACATTTTCCTCTGTTTATGCATTGTTCTCACTGCCAATAATTTATTTTTGGTGAGATTCAGACCACCTACTTGGTGCTAAAATCCAACAATATTATTTTAGAGCCTGCAGTCTGTCGTAGCTTAAACCTAGAGATACCTACGTCCACTTTAGACCTCAGTGCTCCCGGGAGAAAACACTTGCTGTTCTCAGAAACATTTGGGCACTTAAAGGAACAAGAATCAGAGCACAAAGCCATCATCTGGCACTGCACACAACAGCCAAGTGGCAACTGAAGCATGGTTGGACTCTGACACATGGGTCTGTGTCGGCTTGGGGCCTAGTGTCAGCAACAGTCTTGTTGCATCTCTGCTCCATGTACTTTGCTCTCCTCAGTCTATCTCACACTCTGGAGGAGAGTTGTGGGACATATCTGTACAAGAAAATCACACCAGGCCAGAAGATGGTTGTGTCATCTGAACTGTTCCCTTGGCAGATTTCTCCCTAGCAAGATTCAGGCCTGAGCCCATCTGTTATGGCCAGTCAAGGTCTGGTCAAGGTCTGGGATGTCATGCCCATTTCTGCCCATCCTTTTACAAAACAACTACTTCTGCCATCTCTGGGCAGAGATGTGCAGTAGTTGAGACCTTGCAGTCCATCTAGTCCCTGCTCTCAGAAAATGTAAGGAGAGTTACACTGTTGAATACTGATGAAATTTCAGGTAGGGCTAAGTTCTGCCCCCTCCATGCTACCTACATTCTGGCATTTCACTAATTTGAATTGCTGATCTATTTAAAATGTAAATTGCTGATCTATTTAAAAGGCTACAGCAGGAGCACAGTTTACATGGAGATCCAGCTGGGATGAAGGGTCAACATTCAAGTTCAGTGTTTTCTTTCTAAATAACTTGGCTGCTAGAACAACACCTCAAGGATTTGAATTTAGTAGATCAAATTTTCTTCTTAGTACATCCCCACTGACACCACTTAGGTCAATGGACCAGCTTGTGATCTCAGTTAAATCAGCATGTATTGGGAGTAACATTACAGAGAGTAGTGGAACTATTCCAGATTTATATTGGTGCTAATGAGACCAAAATCTGGTCCAACATACTTGCAGAGATAAAACTGAGAGCAAAGCATTCATTTCAATCCTCAAGTAAAATACACTGTCCTGAAGACTTTTAAAAATCTTTAATCACGAGTCTTTGTGTAACAAGAAGAATAAACGGGCTGAACACTAAAAGAATAGCAAAATTTATCGACTGACCTATACGAAATCCAGTAAAAGCTGGGAGTTATCCTGCATAGGTGCAAAAACATATTGATCATATCAGATAAACTACAAGAATACTCAAATTATGAGTTAGCAATTATTTTTTAAACATTCTAATTTAACACAGTGTTTTGATATGAGAAGAATAATTCAAAGTTCCAGCCTTTCACAGACTGGAGTATACTACTTTTGTTACTGGAACCAATGTCTCACTTACTTTATTTGTGTTTTGTTAGTCACCCATGTGACTCTGTACTTCTGTTTCCAAAAAGCCTGCCAATTCCTTTCTTTTTAATCTTTCCACGTTAGATTGTTTGTGATTTCTCAGCTTTTTCAGAGAGTAAACTTTTATTTTTCATTATATGCATGAAAAACAATATGAAAGTTTTATAGTTGATATAAGAATGATTACCAAAATCAGAAAATATTGGTTCAAATTCTTTTTTAATGCTTTTTATGATAAAAGAGACCTCCTCATTTTTAGCTCATTGGAAATATCTGAATTCTTCCTACTTGGATGATGGAAAGTGATAACTAGCACTCTGATAGCCAAGTTCCCAATGTTAATATATGTGTGATGCAATTGTAGAAATCAAGATGCCATCAGAAATAAAAGTATGAACTGGCAAACAACCAGAACAGCTGCAGCTCCTCCAGAATTAGTGGTCCTCAAAAGGACCTGCCCACTTGAGCAAGGGAGTGGAAACCTCAATAAATTGCCTTCCACCAAAATGAAATCCTTTTTACAGGTGTGTAGAATGATTTAGAAGTGTGGGAATAAAAAACATCAGTAAAGATATTTTGTAAAATGGAAAACAGAGCAAGAGAGAGAAAGAGCAAACTTATATATATTTCATCTCTCCTGTCCCTTTCCTTTCAAATTACATGAGAACAGGAAAAGAAGATGGGGGAAGAGATTAAGGCAGGGGATTAGGGGAAAGCTAAAGAATCCCTCAGGAATCCCTCTGAATGGGATGTTTCTGTCCCATTTCTTGGGTGTTCCTTTTCCTTTTCCTTTCTTCTCATACCTGCAAGGACTGGGATTCAATACAGAAAATGCTAGAGGCTCAGGTATGTAAACCACTGGAGTTTTTTTGATAACTGGTGGAGCTGTGCTGATTTACATGACAAGAGGATCACATCTTTCTACCTAGTATTTAAACTGAAATAAAAAAACATTGGTAGTATAATTTGTATCAGGTTTGTATTTCTTTTTTAGCCCGTTTCTGATATGGACTAGGGGAAGAAAAGCACACAGCAATCTTTATTATTATCTCTAACAAGAGTCTGAGCTCCAAACTTGATAGTATGTGACTGTGCATAAAATTAACTAGATGTGTCTGTTAGCAGATCTGGCTGAAGCGCATGATTATATTTTGCATGCATATTTGTTTTCAGTCATATTTACAGGAGTGCCTCTATCCTGATGCTTCAGTTAACTGTTACTTTGAGGAAATAGAGGTGAGGGTCCAGTCACCTTCAGCTGTTGGAAGTTAATAAGGTGTTAATGAAACATTGGCAAATAGCAGCAGTTTAGCACTTAGTTGACACTTGATTTCTAAAAGAGACAAAGTGTAAATAAGCTGTGTTTGCAGTGAAAATTAAAAAAGTGGGAGGTGGGGGAACAAATAACACTCTCACAGCTTATTGGTTTTAAGCAGGAAACACTTGATAGACCACATCAGGGAGTGTAACTTGCATGTTGCAGTCACCGACAGCAAAGAATGTAGAACGGCAAAGGCATCTGTTTTCATAGATGCCTTTTTAAGTCTCTCTTCTGATATCAAGCCAGACAATGCACATAACCAATATAAAGAGAACACTTAGCATCTATGCCTCCAATCCCTGGCAGTGCTCTGTGGGAATATCTTGCCCATTTCAAATCCCAAATCCTATGAACCCTTGTGGTTGTTCATGAGGGCTGGACAATCCCTTTCTGCAGGGTACAGTAAGGACAGCAAACTACACTTTGAGAAATGATAGCATTCTAAAGATTTATTAACTTCTGTGTCCTGTAGCAGGGCTGTGGAAGTGATATGTGAGACACAGGGAGCAAGTAGTTGAGGCTTGATATGTGTCAGGCAGCTCTGTGTGAGCATCTTCCTGAGTGAATCTTTCTTTTTTTCCCCGCTCAGTACAGAAGTGAGTCCTGGAGATGGTGCAACCAAGGTATGTCTGATATCCTGCTTCCAGCTCTGAAGGAAGAGGTTGACTGAGCAAGAGCATCCTTGACATGGCAGTGGAATTAAACAAAGGTAGTTTAGCAGGCTACCACTTCAGAGAAGTCTGGGAAGAGCAGTAGCAGCTTTGTTTCAGAGTGGTTTCATGGAATAGGGTTCATTGACATCGAGACCTAAAATAGACCTAGATTCAATGGCAAAAGGTCAATTCATAACTGATCTACTAAGGGTTTTCTGTTTATGCAATATATTCAGAAATCTTCCTTGATAAAATGTTACACAACAGAAGAGCTAATGCCAAGGCAATTAACAAAGGGAGAAACCCTGAGGACGTAACTTTTTTCTGCATAGTTACAAAGCCATTGTTTGTTTCCCAGGTGAGTAATGTGTGACTGATGTTTCCTTGCCAGACTGGAGAGATTGGTGGGTTCTAGCAGATTATCAGCCACATCTGAACTTACTTTAGCAATGTGGAGTTGTTATAGTTAGCAACCTGAATTACTTGATGTATTTTTTCCCTCGTTCTCATGTGACACATTCATGCACAGCAGCCCTTACTATAGTGTACCTTAGCAGCATAAGGCAGCTCCTTTGGCACACATACTGTATAATAATCTCTTACAGTACATTACAATTGCAAATTAGAGTCAGCTTTAATTTAAAATGTAAAAATTTCATTTTCCTGAGGTAAGGATTGTTAGAGGAATAAACCTGTGGGTGTAATACACACATGGGTATTAGTAATTCTGGAGTGTTGAATAAATGAAAGACACAAAGCCTATATTTTTGTGTAGGGTAAATAATGCCACACATAAATATTGAAGTATTGAACATAAAACACTTTATGCAAAAATATAGACTTTGCTTGCTTGATTCTCCCCGATGTGCTAGAAAAGCTTTAGCCCAAGGGGGATTGTAAGTGCAGTCTTTAAAATAAATTCAAATATTGTATGTTGCCTGTAAATTTCTATATTGAATTACTGTCTTATTTTCAGCTTGAGGCAATATATTGCTTTGTTTATGAAGACTACAGAATAATGGGTATCTTTTTGGTATCAACACACTGTGAGATAAACATCTTGCAATATGTTTGAAAGAACCTACAAATGCACACTTCCCATGTGAGACAGAATACCACATTCCTCAATGTCCTTCCCAGCAGTGCTGGAGTTTGGCTGCAGTTAGAGTCAGGATGTTAGGCAGGGAACAGGAGTGTCCCAAGTTGACTATCAAGCAGCTTATGTACCTGACCACTGACATGCTGGGGACCTGGGGTCAGGATTTCCCCTGGTCAGCCTTGCAATGAACATTTAGAGCCCTTTTTCTGCCTTTGTAGTATATGGCTATTTCCTAGGATAATCCATTTTTTCACTAGTTGCTATTATGAGGACATAAGACACCAGGAGGTGCACTTTGACCTCTCCTGTTCTCTTCTGTCATACACAAAGCATTTGAAGCTTTTGGCCTTTTATACTAAAGGACCAGTTTTTTTTTGCAGGATGTCAAGGCTCCTATTGTAAGGGGCAAAGAGCATAATTCCTATGATGCTTTTGTCACAACAGTGTATTTGTTTTAATGACAACTAAGCCACCTTTAGCAAAAGCAATTGACCCTTGGTGATGGACTTTCTTGCCACCAGAGCATGGAACATTTGTTTTGACATTAGTGCAATAATACCAGTACTGCTCTTTGAGTATTTTGTTCTATGTACAAAAAAATTGTGAAAGAAAAAAGATACATATTCAGTAGTCAGAGTACGGAAATCTGGGTAAAGAATCTTTTGCAAATAGATTTTTCATTTTTTTTTCTCCTTGTTTAGCACTTAGAATAAAGAATATGAGGTCTGTTTTCTTCAGGTCGAGGCTAGTGCAGCAGGTAGCACAAACACTTATAAAAGAAGTCATTTGAGGCTATGAAACAAGGAAAGAGAGGAGATAAAACAAAAACCTTACCATTGCGAGTATAGCAGAAAGTAAAGAGGAGACTAAAATGAACAGAAAGAATGGATATGCTGATGTAACTAATTTGGATTAGACAATTAAGTAAATTTTAGTAAGATAACTTCTAGCCTTTAAAAATCACTTTTAAGATATTCCAGGTTCTTGGAGGAGCGTCTTTGAGAAACCAGTTCTCCTGTGTTATACATGTTTTCAAACCACAAAGGCACTAGCTGTTTACAGAAACATTTGATGGACAGGATGGCATACTGTCTTGCCAACAGACTTCAGTCTGTGAATAACTATGTGCTGGACGTGACAGAATTTCAGCTTCTGGTCTGGGCACTTATAGAGACCTCACTTTACTGAACTGCCACTGGCTGGTTTGCAGTATGCAATAGAGAGTGATTGTTTTCCATGCTCTAATCAGGACTTTTCTTGGAGGAGTATCTAGAATGCAATATTTTGCTGACATTCTACACGTTCTGAGAAATTAACTTTCGAGTATTCTTGGGGTGAGGTGTTTGTACATAAAGGTTCCTGTTTGCTATGGCACATGGATTGCAAATGTAGCTTGCATTCAGGTTGCAGTGAGCAATCTGAGGATGCTAGCCTCTTTGAGTAGCTTGTTTTGGGTTTATAAATGTCTTGCAGCATGCCCATACATTAGTCATCATTACAAATGAAGAGTGGAAGGAAGACAGATCTGGACAAATGGTTCAAGTTCCTAAATTGCAGTGAGGTAAAGGGTGTTGAGACCTTTCTCCTATATGCAAGAATACCTTGTGATTGCTCTCACTGCAACTAGTTTGAAGCTTGTACAAGTGATTTTCTGAAGGATGACTGTCAGGGTGCTCTGATCCCAAAGCGACTGGACCACTAAAGTTGCAAGCTCTGTTTAACTGCATTCTCCATGTCTAGATCAATAGTCATTCTGTTATGAAGCAACAAGCATGACTGTGTACAAAGGGTCGAGTCCTTTTTAATTAGGTGCTCCCATGATGATTATTTTCCTGGCATACAAAAAAGGAGAATTAACCTATGCGTAGTTTGCCTCCAAGCACTCTTCAAGGGTTTTGTTTAATTTGCCAGTGATACAGAAAGAGGAGTAATTTCTCAGTAGATATTTATCTGGATGGAAGAAGGTGGTAAATAGTTACCTAGGCCTGTGAAGTGCAGGTGTTCATTAAGTGTACCCGGACATAAATCTCTTCCTCTTTTCTTTCGTCTCTTCTGTTTGTTTGCTCCCTCCTGTTTTATTCAGGAGCAGTGAAGTGTTACCCAGTAGGGATATCCACCTGTGGTCACTGGGGTAGATATGTCTGTGGAAGCACATTAAAATACATCCAACTCCCAAGCAACTTTTTTTTTGCTTTTGAGCATTCCCTTAAGCAACTCACAGCCAACATTTTATTGCATCAAGATATGGACTTGTCTTTTATATCACTTTAAAAAGAACTGCTTGTGCTCTTTTTTAGAAGTTACAGAATTTAATCTGCAATTACAGGAAGACCATAATAGGTTGCAACTAGAGCCTCAAAAAAAGAGGACAATACTCCTCCCCCCAAAAAAACCCTCCAAAACCCCATAACCATACCCCAAAACTTCAGAAAGGTTGAAACTTTACTCTATATTTTGCATTATTAAATTATTGGTCATTCAAAAGACTGGCCATGTAAAATATCTCTTTTTCACTTTTTTTCTGACTGGTTGTGTTTTTCTAGGACAAAGTTTTTACACTTGTACCTCTTAAATCATTGGGAAACATCACAGCAAAAGCATATTGAAGTTAGAAAGGCGTTGAATACAGAGTCATATTCCAAAATAGTTGTACTTTACATTTTTTGACCTGTTTCTAGGAGTTGGTTTTATAGCTTCCTCCAAATACTTCACTTTCAAATTTCAAAAGCCTTCATTATGGTCACAACCATTTATACTAAGCTTTAGGACATACAAGTGCAGCTACCTTGGAGGTTTCTGAGTTGAAAGCAGTTAGTAATATAGCAATGACATTATCTATTGTCTTCTTTGTAGGTTAGAATCAAGGCACTGACCTCATGCAGTTAGACTGGGAATTAGATATGAGTTTGGAGCACACAAACCCCTCGGCCTTGTATTATCTTTCTCTTGGTTAAAATGATAATTATCGTATTTTTATGCAATTTGGAGTATATCTTAGGATTCCTGATAGATGCATGAAGATTTATCCAAAAGGATTTGATTTGTTAAAAATTAAATTTATTATGGAATTTTAAAAAAAGAATTCTTTTCCCGTTTTACTAAGATTGTTGTCATGTACAATGCAGTAATAACATTTCTTTGTAATGTTTAAGTTTGCAGAAAAGTGTTATTCAGGGATTGAATGCCATTAATTTTAAAGCTTTTTGGCATTTGGTGAAAAGAGAATAATGATGACTTTGTTTAAATATACATGGTTCTATTTACATTTCACTGGAAAGTAATGTCAGTTTGCGCGGCAGTTCGTGCAGGCAGGGCGAGGAGGGAGGACAGGCAGGGAACAACCCCATGGCCCGTTTAGAGAAGCAGAAGTCAGAGAAGTGCCCCAGTTTCAGCTTCAATCTACCAAAATGGTGAGCACTCACCTAAGGACTAAAGCCAAGGCTCAGGTGGACAAAACCCAGGTGAAGGTTAATGCATCCACCCAGACTGAGCTGGTTAGTAGAGAAGCTTCGGTCCAGGTGTAGTGCAGGGAGTGTTTAGTCTAAGCAGTCTATGCTAGGACCTATGCTACTGAGGCAAAAATGTGTCATAGGTGCCCTCAAGTTCAGGAACTGCAGCGCCTGGTGAAAGATCTGCAGGAAACTGTGAGTAGGCTCTGTAGTATTAGAGGGGAAGAAGTGGAGATAGATGGAGACTTCCACAATCAGGTGCAAGCCTCCAGTGAATCCAATAAGTCATGGACCCTGGTTACAAAAAAAAGAAAGACAAAGGCTCATCTTCAAAGCTCTCCTTCCAGAGTGCGCACTACAAATAAGTATGAGGCACTGGAGACAAGGGACTTCAACGAGCAAGCTCCAAAAGTGGAAAACCCACCAAACAACCCATCAGTTGCTCCACCTGCAGTAGGTAATGGACATCATAGGAAGAGGCGACAGGTGCTTGTTGTGGGTGACTCGTTGCTAAGAGGCACTGAGAGACCCATCTGTGGTACAGGTAGGGAGTCAAGAGGTGTGCTGACTGCCTGGGGCCAAGATCAGGGATGTGGCCGAGAGAGTACCACGGCTCGTCAGGGATGCAGGCTACTACGCCTTACTTGTGTTCCATGTGGGTATGAATGATGTCATGAGGCATGACATCTCCAGGATCCAGATGGATTTTAAAACCTTGAGGGAGCAAGTAAAAGGGCTCAGGTTATTTTCTCCTCTATCCTGTTCACTAGAGATAAAGGAGGAGTTTGCAATGGAAAAATCAGCCAAGTGAACTCCTGGCTGAGAGGCTGGTGCTGGTGGGAAGGCTTTGGGTACTTTTGACAATGGATCCTTCCTTGGGGACTACAGCTTGATAGGATGGGATGGGATTCATCTCTCCCTTAAAGGCACTGGATTATTTGGGAGTTGACTAGCAAATTTAATAGAGAGGTCTTTAAACTAAGGGACTTGGGGGATGGGGGGGAGGAGCAAAACAGAACAAGCTGTCTCCTCTAGCTGGGAAACAGGGCAGGACAGGGAATGCAATGATAAGTGCCCTTCATCTGCACACTGGGCTGAGATAAGGAAGGCTAACCACCCTGAGAAAGAGGCAAACCAGGGAGGAACCTCCTGCACCCATCCAGGGAAACCTGTGTGTTTGAGTAAGCCCCTGCTCTGCCTCTACACCAAGGCACGCAGCCTGGGGAATAAGCAGGAGGAACTGGAGATGTGGATGCGGATGCAGGACTACAACCTCATTGCAGTCACAGAGATGTGGTGGGACAGCTGCCATGACTAGAGCACAGCCATGGAGGGTTATGTATTGTTCAGGAAAGACAGACTGACAAGGCATGGAGATGGAGTTGCTCTCCCTCAAGATTCTGTGTGGAAGAGGCAGAACACAAAGCAGGACCGTGACCCTGGATTTCAGGCAACCTGACTTTGGCCTCTTCAAAGACCTACTTGGACGGATCTCATGGGATACGATTCTAGAAGACAGAAGTGCCCATGAGAGCTGGTCAGTCTTCAAGCACCACTTCCTCTAAACGCAGGATCAGTGTGTCCCAATGCACAAGAAAGGAGGCAAAGGAGGTAGGAGGCCTCCATGGATGAGCAAGGATCTGCTGGGACAACTCAGGCAGAAAGCAGCCATCTATGAGAGGTGGAAACAGGGGCTGGTTTCTTGGGAAGAGTATAGGAACATTGCCAGGGCATGCAGGGGTGCAATTAGGAAGGCTAGAGCCCTTCTAGAATTAAATTTAGCCAGGGCTGTTAAGGACAGCAATAAGGCATTTTTCAAGTACATCAGCAGCAGAAGGATGGCCAGGGGGATGTGGGCACACTGTTAAATGCTGAGGGTGCCCTGGTGTCTGAGGATGCAGGGAAGGTGAAGTACTGAATACCTTCTTTGTTTCAGTCTTTACGGCCAAGGCTGACCCCCAGGAAGCCCAGTTCGGCAAGGATAACATGATGGCCAGGACAGCAGAGGACTTGCCCTGGGTGGAAGAGGAAGAGGTTAAAGACTTGTTGGACAAGCTTAAGGCTCATAAATCAATGGGTCCTGATGGGATTCATCCTAGAGTGCTGAGGGAGCTGGCTGATGTGATTGCTAAGCCTCTTTCTATCATTTTTGAACATTCATGGAGGACAGGTGAGGTGCCTGAAGACTGGAGAAAGGCCAACGTCATGGCAGTTTTCAAAAAAGGCACGAAGGACGACCCAGGAAACTACAGGCCGGTCAGCCTCACCTTCATCCCTGGAAAAGTGATGGAACAACTCATCCTGAATGTTATCGCTGAACATATGAAGGATAAGATCGTTATCAAGGGGAGTCAACATGGCTTCACCAAGGGGGAATCCTGTTTGACCAACCTGACAGCCTTCTATGAGTGTATAACCAGCTGGCTAGATGAGGGGAGAGCAGCAGATGTCATCTACCTTGACTTCAGCAAGGCTTTTGACACTGTCTCCCATAACATCCTCATCAGAAAACTCAGGCAGTGTGGCCTGGATGAGTGGACAGTGAGGTGGATCAAGAGCTGGCTGAATGACAGAGCCCAGAGGGTGCTGATCAATGGCACAGAGTCGAGTTGGAGGCCTGTGGCAAGTGGAGTTCCACAGGGATGGGTTCTGAGGCCAGTCTTGTTCAACGTTTTCATCAATGACCTGGATGAGGGGACAGAGTGTAGGGGAAGGAACAACCCCATGCACCAGTACAGGCTGGGGGTCGAACTGCTGAAGAGCAGCTCTGCAGAGAGAGACCTGGGAGTCCTGGTTGATAATAAGCTAAATATGAGCCAGCAATGTGCCCTCGTGGCCAAGAAGGCCAATGGCATCCTGGGATGCATCAAGAAGAGTGTGGCCAGCAGGTCAAGGGAGGTTCTTCTCCCTCTCTACTCTACCCTGGTGAGGCCTCACCTGGAGTCCTGTGTCCAGCTCTGGGCTCCTCAGCTCAAGAGGGAGAGAGAACTTCTGGAGAGAGTCCAGTGCAGGGCCACAAAGATGATCAGGGGAATGGAACATCTTTCATATGAGGAAAGGCTGCGGGAACTGGGGCTGTTTAGTCTGGAGAAGAGGAGATTGAGGGGAGATCTTATTAACATTTACAAATATCTAAAGGGTGGGTGTCAGGAGGTTGGGACATCCCTCTTTTCTATAGTAGCTAGCAACAGGACAAGGGGTAATGGGATGAAGCTGGAACACAAAAAGTTCCACTTAAACATAAGAAAAAACTATTTCACTGTGAGGGTGAGGGAGCCCTGGCACAGGCTGCCCAGAGGGGTTGTGGAGGCTCCTTCCTTGGAGGTCTTCAAGACCCGCCTGGACATGTTCCTATGTGACCTGATCTAGGTGACCCTGCTTCTGCCAGGGGGGTTGGACTAGATGTTCTGGAAAGGTCCCTTCCAACCCCTATTCATGTAACTTAAATGGTCTTTCGAGGTCACTTTCAGCCCCTGAGATTCTGTGATTCTGTGACTGTGAGAAGGAAGACGGTTGTGTACTATAGCTGGTTGTATATCATAATTGCATGGCCACCACCTGAAAGGCTGACCCTGCTTATTAGAGAATCACGGGACAGCAGAGATTGAAAGGTGTCTCTGGAGATCATCGCGTCCACCCTGCCTCCCACTCCAATTCTGGAAATATTTTTACAGAGCAGTTAGTGAGTGCCACCTAATATGACTTTTGAAACCTCTAAACCTTGGATACTCTAGACAATATGACCTTTACATGTAGTACTTTGAAAATAATTTACATTAAAACTTCCCCCTTGAAACACATGATTCCTTTTAATTCTCTATCTAGCTTAGAAGTTAGTGTAATGTTTGCAGTTTCTGTAAACTTCACTTTGAAAGTAGCTTCTTTTCTTCAGCTGTGACTCCCAAGCTGTATACAAAACCAAGGGTACAGCTCAATTTTTCAATAAGTAGCATTTGATTACGTGGTAATAACATTAATTGACACCCAGAATCAGTCAGCATTAGGTGATCTGAAGCCATAATACCCTAGAGCTTCTAGCATTTTGTTTTAAGTCAAAATGCTTCCTCAGCCTGGGGAAAGATGCAGGTGTTTGGGATAAAAGAGTGTTTTGTGAATGAAGGACTTAAAAGCTGTGATTCCACTTCATTACACTTCTGTTGTTACTTCATGTAAAATGATTACTCTATTGCCACTTTTTTTCCTGTAATTGAAAATATTAGAAATTAAACAGCAAATCTGAAAGATTAAATCTAGCCCAAATATTAAAAAAAAAAAAATCACAGCAAGGAAAAAAACTGTGAAAGGATTTTAAAACATTCCTGATTCAAACCAATGTGTCTATTATTAAAATCTCTGATTGTAAATGACTAAGTCTTGATTACCTTGCTTATGTTTGTAATGATGAGTGCCTCAAAACACTGGCCTTCCCTGAAAGGTTGTTTCAGCTTTGTGAATTAGGGTCTTCGTGGAGATAGAATGTATGTATGCAGCTGGCAAAGCCAGTGTCTTAGTGAATAGTAATTGTTCTCCAATTCCCACAAATCCTTTCATAAACTATAGGCCTCAATCATTTTTTTAGGGATCTTTCTTACATTTCATTAACAACTGAACCATTGCTGAAATATACTTGATATACTCAGAAGTTAGGCTTCAGCAGAGATTGTACTCAGCAGCGCTGACTGACAGAGTGCTCTGGTAACTTTACATCCTTGGGAAAAGGAAAAAAAACATGAGGAAAAAAAACGATGAAAGCCTCTAAAAGGAGTGTACCCTATATATGACCAGGGAGAATGTAGACATAAAATACAATTTGACTTTGTTATGAAATTACAGGTGTGCATTTTCTGTCTTATTATCTTATCTGAAAACTTGTCCTGTATTTTTCAAGGCCCAGGGCCACAAAGTTGTGAGAAATGTGCTGTTATCCCTGTATGTGCAGTAAAAGAGCTAGAGCAACTCTGGCAAGATGAGGCAGATCTCTGCAACTACAGACCACACCATTTAGTCCCTGCCCCAAGAGCCTATCTTCAGGCTTCAGACATGGCATGGCATGGAATGGTTAGGTAGTAAAGTGGTAAAGCCTCCATCTGGCTTGTGCAGGAGTGTAGTTTGCAGCTCATGTAGTACAAATGGACAATGGTTCCAATATGAGGTGGAGGCAAGTTGTATGATCCATGGAATGAACACGTTCCTCCTCTTTTGAACATGTGCACTGTATATGTCTATGGTCAGAATGATTCTTGTGAATAATTCTGAGCAAGCCTTTGGTATCCTCACTTGTACTCAAGAATAAGGTTTTTTTTCTTTATTTTCAAATAACAGGGAAGGACAAACATAGTTTATGAAGACACATACAGTGGGTAAAGCTATGCATGAAATAAAACAGCACTTAGACATGTAGATTGGTATTTCTTGAGTTATGCTATTTGAACACCTATGTGGTTTCTATGGTCAAATCATTTCTAGAAAGCACCATAGAGAAATGTGTAGCATAAACACAACAAAGATCTGATTCTTTTCTTAAAGACTATTATGCAGTTTACATAGCTTTCCGATTCCCAAACAAAGACGGGTTTTGTCAGACAGGGAACAATGTGCATTGCTGCAGGCATGAGAAAGGAGAGCTGCATTTGGAATGTATTACAATTATAATGGGAGTAGATTACGAAGCAGATAGTTAGTGGTAGGGATACAGGATCTTCCCTTCCCACTGGGATTCATTCTCACTCTGTTGGTGTAACTTATAGCCCTGAGGAACACTCCTTTTAGTTTCAAGGCTCTCTTTTCTAATCTGTAGGTCTTTTAGCGTTTTATTGAGCTGGTCACAAAGGTTCAAGGAGGTCACTCTAGAAGATATTCTCTCCAAGGGATTAAATTGACTTGGAGGAATAAAGTAATTTGGAACAGTTTCTGCAGAAGCATTCTTCCACCTTTAAACTACAAAAAGTGTCCTCCTCTACTCCTGCAAGATCATTTCCAGGTTGCTTCACAACTCCGGGTTGTGTCCTTCTTTCTTCAGGAAGATCAGAAAAGATTATGTAAATCTAAATTGACTTAGTAGTTAGATCTAAACAATTGAAATGGTATGTTAAAAATTGTACGTTCTTGGAAGATTATTCTGACTGTTGAAATCAGTTATTTGTATTTATTTATATAGCATTGCTCTTATTTTTCAATTCTTTAAAAATATAATTTTCTCTTCTGAAGTATCTTTTGTTAGAAAGAATAATATTTTGGATAGAGAAAACTAATCTACAAGGATGATGCTTCACTAATGTTCTTTTAGGTCATTTCAGTGGAACGGGTTAGTTCAGCATGCTGATGTGAAATCTATCCCTGAACCACTTTGAAAAGTTTTTGAGCGTAAGTATTCACAAAGACTTAAGAAAGCAACATAAACATTACAAGAAGAGAAAGCATTCTTAAATTTTGAAGCATTAAGCTGGTTGGTTAACTATATAGACGATGAACAAGAAGCATAGGTTAATATATTCTTTAGATTATCTGATATTGATTGCTGTTCACTTAGTATCTGACTTGTAAATAAGAAATCTTCTTATTCGTATGCTAAGCACATATATAAGAAGAGGGGACTTGTAAGTGGAACACAGCATCACCTTGAAGTGCTTCAAAGTTATACAGAGTCATCAAAACAGTAACTCAAAGTACCATCAAAGCGGTAAGAATCACAGCCTCCATATAGCAATATGTAAATAATTAGAGGAGAGCCATCTGTAATGCATTATGAACAAGTGTGCTCTGGATATTGATCTATTAATGCGCACACATATTAATGTATTTAATGTGTTGAGATTTAATGTGTCATGCTGTACATACTGTTAAAGCAAAGGAGGGCTATTTTTAAAGCATTTTTAATTTGCTTTTTTTCTATATGTACTCAACATTTCTGCCCTTTTGTCTTAAATAATAGTATTAAACTTAGCCTTATTGATTATATTTATTTGAAGAGAGGTTGGTCTTTCAGAAGGCCAATTGATATAAGTAGAAAAGGCTTTTATCTAGTCACTCAACCAATTTGATCTAACACACACAGATATTGTCCATTCATGTATTTCACTCTAGAGTGAAAACAAATTAATTGGAAAATTTTGTAACTGCTGAGTTTGCTGGAAGAAACAGTGTGTATATATTCAGGAAGTGAGCCCTGTCATTTGATGCTTTGCCCTAGAACATCACCAAAAGACAGGTCTGCTTAAAGAAAAAAATTGCTTAATAGGAAAATAGAATACATTGTGGATTTTATGTTAAAATTGTATATACAGGCTTATTTAAGATTGAATCATGTTTCATTCATATCTGTTTCTAGTTGCTTTCCAGGTTTTGTGCAGTTCAATATTACTTAAACAATACTGCTTCTACAAAGTCAAGCTTAGAGCTTATAGAATCACAGAATCATAGAATCATTTCAGCTGGAAAAGACCTTTAAGATCATCAAGCCCAGCCTTTGTCCCAGCCCTATCAACCACCAGACCATTCCTCTAAGTGCAACATCCAACCATCTTTTAAACACCTCTAGGGATGGTGACTCCACCACCTCCATGGACAGGCTGTTCCAATGCCTGACAACCCTTTCAGTAAAGACATTCATATATTATATTGTATACGGGAAAAACACACAGAATAGAAGTTGGCCATTCATTAAGGGAGACTTCAACATACCCAAGAAGCAAATCACATGTCTGGTCCCAAGTCCTATTACAGGTTCTTAACCACAAGACTAGTCTTTCTTCAACTGCAAATTAATAATAGCATTCTGAAAATGTAATTTCACTCATCTTTGTTTCCTGTTGTGCTGACTGGTGGTTTTCAGTGTATCTGGTGTCTTACCTCTTATTTTTCATTAATTGGTTGGCATTTGATTAGCCACCAGCCTCCTGAACAACAGGGAATTTTGTATTTGAACAAGCTGAGGTGAGAATTGAGTCCAATATAAGTCATTGGAATGCAGCTGAGCTGCAGATTCAAGGTGTTAAGTACATACTGAAATCTGTTCTTATAAATCAGGTCAGTATGTGTATATACAATCATGTAATCTGAATTAATACACTTATGCATGTTCTATATTTTAATAGATTTGGACAAAGGAGGTTCAGAACGAAACTAACACAGTGAAAACCTAACTGCCCTAATACCAATGAGACAAAAATTTCTGCATATTTACTTACAGTGTAGCCAGACTGTTGGTTTGGGTTTTTTTTTCCATTGCATGTTTGTCTCCCCTGCACGTGAAAATGGAGAAGTGAGGTAATGTGGAACAATTGGTTTGTTGCTGTGGTTTTGTTTCTGTTAAGCAACTACCATCTTGTTTCTCTTCCTCAGCTGAAATAGGGTTGAGGATACTCTATAAGAAAAGAAGTTCTAATAATACCTGCCTTGTTCCTTAAGGAAAGATTTTTAATTTATTTTTAAATGGGATTTTTTCCCTTATTATTATTATTATTATTATTATGATGCAGTAGAGCGAAGTGCTCCAGCTTGCTTCTGGCTAGTGTTGAAAAGGGCTTGTTACAGTCTGTCTCTTTTTATGTTTTGCACCCTCTGTAGTGCCCTTTTACCACCTGAAAATTTACTGCGTGGCAGAGGAACACAGATCCCTTCCATGTGGAGCACAGAGTTTGCAACTTTGGAATCAAAATACTTTAGCACAAAAGCTTCCTGTTTTTCTAACATTATAGGAATGAGAAGGGTCCATAAATTTGTAAAGCAAGTCATTAGCTTAAATGTCATAGTACTTGTCATGCAAATTTAAAACTTGATTTACAGGCTTAAAATGTTATCAATTGAGATAGAGTATTTTGTAATACCTGAAGTAACTACTCACTGTGCACTATTCATCAGTGCATATTTATAAAAGAACAACAAATTGAGCTCCTTTTTTTTGTGTGTTAAATTTAAAAAGGGGAGCAAACTGATGACTAACCAGCCATGTCTTGTAAAAAGGATTTGTAACTACAAATGAGAAGAGAGGAAAGCAAAAAGTAGGAAGGGGTGAGAGGTAAACATTGTACTGTGTAGTTTGGTTGTGCTTTATTCTGAAGCAAACTTGTCTGAATGAATTATAAATGTGCTAGCTCAATGATAAATGGGAGAAGGAGGGTACAAGCAATAAAATTAGGTGAATGCCTAGAGTGCTCTGTATTTGAGTTGAGTGGGTGGTGTAATGTGGTGAAATGTTACCCACATACCCTGATTTAATAAACATTGCTTTGTTACACTGCAATAGTGAATGTTTCATATTTCCAAGAAGAGGGTATGTTACTACGGGAAAAAGTTATGCTCATTAAACTGCAAAGTTGTCAGCATGCCATTCTTGATATATACATACATGCTCACACAAGTGTGCATATATATATATATAAAATATAAAATTATTAATATGTTCCTGAATCCTTGCTTACAGTTTCTTTTTTGCAATATTCATCTATTGCAGAGAAACGCTGTTTAATTTGAAAGAAACTGTGAAATTTGCAAAATGAGCAAGTAATGGCATTTTACTTATACATCTCTGTATATATTGTGTAGTTCAGGAACAATCAAAACCCCCCATTTGAATCAAGAATGATGAAATTCTTTCAGATTGGTTTGCTAAACAATAATAACTTTAACCTTTCTCCCTTTAAATATAATTGTTTAGAGCTCTCTCATAAGTTGTCCAGGGTCCTCTTGTTGTTATCCTTGGAAAAGAGCTTTTCTTTTATATTTTTTCCCCCTTATTTCAATGTGTTCTGCATGTTATATATTTTATGGGTAAAACATTGGAGGCTGTTGTACTGGCATTTTATATGAATATTGGTAAATACTTTTTGAAACTTCATTGAGTCAATAAGAAGATGTAACATATTACACCTCCAGTACAAAGAACATAATCAGTGGTAGTCCACATTTTTTACAGTAATGTGGAGACTTCCAGGAATCCAAGTTGAGAAAGATGAATTTGTCAGCATCTTGAACTTGACTCTGCAATATTTGGCTTATTAGTTTCACAGCTGAGCAGAGAATGGTACCTCTGGCCTTGATTCAGCAGTCTCCAAATAAATGGTTAAGTGCTCTGCTGTATGAGGGCCAGACAAGTGCAGTGCCTGTATAGGGCATGTTGGGTGAAAGAAACTGTTGACCACAAGCGTTTGATTTATTCTTCCTTATAGAGAAATGAATTTAAATAAATCAGGAGAATTATGTGCATCTAGAAACAACAGGAAGAAAGAAGATGGTCTGAAAAGTGTTACCTGAAAGTAATCTTAAGTTGTGTGTGTAGTATAGTGATGCTTCTTCTGTGGGACGGAAAACATTTGCTTGATCTTCATTATTTTTCTGGTTTATTTTTTTAATTGTTCACTGGGGTCGAATATAATAAGGGTGGGATTTGCTGCACCTTAATGGCTATCTGAAAACTGTCTAGTCTGAGCTTTTTTATGTGGAAAGAGACAGGCTCTCTCTAGGAGCTGATTTATCCCATCCTAGAGTACGTGTGGTGAATTGCCCCCAGAGATGCTGCTGTGTGGAGGGAGACTAGCAGGCTCTCTGATCAGACAGAAGTTCAGTGAAATGAAGATGATACTGTTCAACTAACTGTTAAAAAAAATCTGATTACACACAGGTGTGTTTTGTCCCTTGCCCAGCAGAATTAAGACATGAGATGAAGGGAGGAAATTAAGTTTAAGATTTACCCCTGTGCCTACATGAAGCAGGTGTCTGAATGTAAGCCAAATAGCCAGCCCTTAGATCCAGCTTAATTTCTGGAGAATGACTGCTGTAGAAAAAGCTCCCAGTGTTCCTCACACCGACCTAGTTTTTAGTGTTATCTAGTGACTCTGTGTTAACGTGACCCAGTATTTCTTTGCTGTTAGATGCCTGGTCCATTTAGATTTTTTTCCTTCTTGTTTACCATTGACATCTATACTCACCAGGCACCTAATCCTGCAAAGTGCTGAGTCCCACCTGGGAGGTATGGGCTATTCTCTTTTCTCATCTAGCAGGAGTCAGTCTGCCCCTTTTCTCCCAAGATTAGACTGGATAAGAAACAGGTAACCATAAACAGAATTGTAGCTGGTTTTAGAATGGTACCCTGGCAAAGGTCAAACATAATGGTGCAGTGAAAATAAAGCATTTTGAGTCATTTATTCCTTTAAAAAGGTTTGTATCATCCATGCAGCTGCAAAGCCATAATGCTTTCATTAAAAGTCACATCTGTGCTGAATTAAAACAGGAGCCTTTTCCAGCCAAGGAGTATTTGTCAGGTTGAAAGTTTTTCTCTTAGCTCCTGCAGCTTTTTTCCAAAATCCAAGGGCTAAGACAGAGAGCAGACCCTGTCACGAGCTGGTACTGAGGTTTAAGTACATTCCTGCTATGTTATTCACCGTCTGGCTCCAATTTGGAGGTACATCTCCCTTGTGTTCACTTTATTAACCTACATATGACTGACTCTTTTGTTTAATGTGGAAATGTAAAAAATAGATGCTGGGACAGAGAAAAGTAGTCTGAAAACATCGTTTTCAGCTTTTTTTGCTCCTTGTGGCACATTAACCACTTGAATGGAAAATTTGGTGGATAAAATATCTTTTAAAATATGTTTTCTAAGAGTAAGTATTTTTAGCTTTATATGAAGAGACTCAAGCAACCATGAAACCTTAGTCCTATCCCCTAACATTTTTACTAATTTCTACTTCAAAGACAGGAATGATCAAATGTATGAAAGTCACCAAGCAGACAGAAGAGTATATCCAAAATTAGTACCTTCACTGAGAAGGCATCTGGAGCATGAGCCCATGTGCTCTGTAGCAAAATAAGAGATGTGTATTCCCCAATACATTACTGGATGCCTATTTCACAAAAAAAAAGCTACTACAGGTTCATCCATCTCATGGATATAGGACCTGGAGGACTTGAACGGGGAACTGGTGAAGTTCTGTGGTGGATATAAGTGTGGATGATGGGCATATCTATTCAGGGCAAAAGGCTTTGCGAATTGTACAGCTCAAAGATCAGCTGACTTGGTGACATGCTTACTTTAGGAAGGGTGAAAGCTTCAACATTTTTCTGCCATGTCTTCAGTGTGGCCACTTCAGTTAGACAACAACTTTTATTTGAATGCAAGAGCAGCAAAGATTTGAGAAGAAACTAGGAACAAAAAGATTGGCATGCTTTTATCAACATAAGTGGCGGGAAGAAGTGTAGTGGGTCAAGAAGCATAAGCTACCACTTTTTTGATCAGGAATCTCTGGATCCTTGTGCTAAATCCAAGACTCCTTGTGCTAAACTTTGTATGACTGAGAATAAAAGTCCCTGCTCTCAAGGATACTAGTCTACTTTTGCTGGGTAAAATAAACAACCTCAGAGTTATTTAGGCTTTTGATACCTAACACATATTTGCATAAATTCTCTCTTTCTCTACCTCCCCACCATGTGTATGCTTGAACTATCTGAGGGCTTCTTCAGTTCTTTAAAAAAAGGCCAACAAGCAGAGACTAGTTTTTATTTTAGAAACAATAACATTTTGACTAATTTTTTACCTTCCCCACTCTGACATCCCATATCACTGATGTTAAGGTCTTCCCCAGTCACAGAATTATACTCTATTATTTTTCCCAGTAAGGAAGTAATATCAGAAGGAAAGTTGTACCAAGGTTTTTGGCTGAGATGCTTCATGAGGGAAATATTTTGTTTGGAGAAGATATTTGGATGTATTACAAACAGTGCGAAGAGCTTCCCTCCTCTGTGGAGATGGGAGAAACTACCTCCAACCCTTTTTAGTGAGAAGTGGCAGATTTTCAGGATGTGTTTAACAGCGCTGTGCTGGATCTCATATCCTGGGGAGAAGTTCTGGCTGTGTGCAAGCTCACATTGATGCTACTGCCAGCTCCTGTTAAGCTGAGCAGAGGCAGGACTCTGCAGCAGGGAGAGGGTCATTTCTTCCTTGGTGCTTCAAATTGAGTTTTGGGGATGGTGATTCCCTCTGGAGCCTGCCTCATGCCAGGTCCCTGAGGTCATTCAGCTACAGCTCTTCCTTCCTCTAGGTTGCAGAATAGATATTTTGTTTTCATTGTATATTTTTATGGAAATAACCCTGAAGGTAATCTTTGATTTAGTTGTTCCCTCAGGCCTGACAGATTAACCTTCTCCTTCCTGCAATTATTTAAAAGAATAGGATAGAGGTAAATGTAAGAGAAAGTACTTTTTTCTAAGCAAAACCAGAGGAACTGAAAAAAAAATGTTGTTAAAAGAGAGTTTCTGGCATAGTCCAAGGTGTCTTTGCAATCCTGTACTTTCCTTTGCTCTGTAAGGTTTCACTGACCAGTATCACTCAGGGGCAAGGGAGGAGATGGACAGACTTTGCCTGTTTCCTAGGGCAGTGGTCACAATCAATATTTGAACACACTTTGAGGTTTCCAGGTTCCAGCTATTGAGAGTTTCTGAAATTCACTGCCAGATGTAAATACTAAAGAGAACGAAGGGATTTCATTATTGCCAGGTTGCAATATTATTCAGAACTGCTGTCTCTGGAGGCTGACTGGGCTCTTGTTCCTGATTCCTCTGAAATTAAAGGAAAGAGGGCTGCAGCAGTCTTGTCCATTACTTGAATTTTGTAAGCTGAGAACAGGCATGTAAATATTAAAGAGAATTAATATGGGTTAAACACTCTGAAGCCTATAAACTTGCACCAGTGGAAATCTACATGCTGAAAAGCCATTTATTCAGTGTTTGTCTTATCTTAATGTTTGTTAGTTTATTTTAATTTTCAATATATTTAACTTTTTTCCCTCTTACCCTAGATTATTATTTATTTAACAAGAATGATATTTTGTGCATGGCCATCTTTCTCCTTCTGTCTCTTATCACAAAGGAGAGGTGGAGTGGTGGGTCAGGGGTATCACTGTAACCTATTGCTTCATTGAAGAGGAAATGCAGATGATCTGTTGGAGCTATTTGTCATTACTCATAGCCTTAATAGCCACTGAAAATAGATATTGCTGTCTAATGCAATGTTAGATGATGGAACAAAGTGCGTTGGTGAAGATTTGCGTGAAATGTTTTCCTTCTCTGGTAAGCTTACTGTGAGGAAAGCACTGAGTGAAAAGCTCCTGAGGAGCTTTCCCTGTGACTTTTCAAGTGATGAGGAATTTCCTGACTGACATCCCTGGAAGGGAGAGGTCTGAGAACCTCCTGCAGACGCACATGGCATTAGATATAAAGGTATCTTTCTGTGTCTGCAGGGTCATAAGTTCAGTGCCTAAAGGATCTGGTAAGTGGAGACAGGGGGTCCTGACAGTCCCAGCTCTGGTCATTGGGCATGTCCTTGGGGACAGAGATGTGCTGAGGCTGGGCTAGGTTGTGAGCCTGACTTGAGAGGGCTTACAGGGCAGGGCAGGACTGTGGAGGATCTGAAGTCCAGCTTTACTGCGGTGTCGCTGGGGCAGATCCTAGGGGACAAAAATGGGGTCCTGGGCCATGGTTAGAGTGGAGAGAAGCCAGGTGGCTGGGCAAGGACAGAAAAACCCATTAGTGCCCAAGACTCTGTCAGTGTTTTGGTTAGTTACCTAGGAGGAAACACAGAAAGGGGAACCTATGATCTTGAACTTTAACTCTCCTTTAGGTGGAGATGCTGGTTCAGGTCTTTTTCCTCTATCAAGTCACTAACTTCTAGGTGGAACTTTATATATTTGAGAACACGGGCTGTCAATTAAAGCTGGTAGAATTGATGAAGTTGAAACTCACCAGGCAGCAAAGTTGGACAGATGTTCTGGGATGGAGGTTAGTTCCTTTAGAAGCTCATAGTGCTTGAGCAGAGTGTGTGGTATAGCTATTTTGAACAATAGCATCTAGACTTTTCCAGCTAGGTTTGAATCTGACTACAAAATCATCAGTTTTTCAAAATAGTACACATTTTCCTGGCACTTCCAAGAACAGGCACAGGTTCCTCTCCTCAAACAAAAATGCTATGATGCAGCCACTTGCTTTAAAGTTCTGCTTAGCTATCATCTTCTAAAAATGACCCGTGACGTTTGTATGTGTGTCATACAGCTGCATGGCATGGTCAGGTATTACATTTCCAGGCAGTGCTCAGAACATAGAGAGGTGGTGTTCTCTGTACATTTACCTATCAGTAGGCTATACTTTATCACTGGTTTTCTCACAAGAATGTTTTTGACCCCCATTTTGTTTTCCTTGTGATGAATTTTTATCTCAAATTACCGCATAACTAACAGTTTTCAGCAGCCTGCTTTAAAGGAAAATAAAAACCCAAACCAACACCTAACAACATAGACACCACAACAGCAATAATAAAAAACCCTGTTCTTACTAGGTTGCAATCTCAAACCAATCCACTTTGACCGTAGCTGTGGCAAATTGCTGCCTGAAAATGACTGCCCTATTCATCTGTTAATATTGTTAGAAAGAAAGCTACAACTGTACCTATCAGTGTAACTAAATTAGAGCAGGTTCACATAAGGCAGGCACACATAAAAATGTACTTATGAAACAGATGTATCCCTCAACAGGAAAATGATAGCAATTCTGATAAAATGCTTTTATTATTTACTTTCAACAAGTATCTATAGCTGCAGCTTGACTATTGTTGAATCATTTCAATAATCTTGTTATAGGCCCAGCAATAAAAGGAAAAGCACTTCAGTGCAACGAAACAGCCCAGCTCCTGACATGTTCAGCGGCATGTCAGTGATATGGTGGCATTTTTTTAAGCTGTCGAAACAAACAGCAGCATTGTTTATGCAGGCAGTGAACTGCCTCGAAGGAGAGCACATCCCTTGGGTGGAAGGCAGCAGCTGGTGCAGGTTGAGCCCTGATGGTAGGGATAGATGGCTGTTATGCAAGGGAAGCCTTGGTTCTGCTGGATACAGGGCTGCACTCGTGTCTCTTGGAGGTAAACACAGCAATATGAGAGATCACACTTGGAAACAAAAACAGAATTTTGGCCTGAAACCGAGCAACTACAGGCATCTCTAGACTTCTGCTTATTATATATATTCATGATCTACTTATAAGTTCCTCTAAAACTAGTGCCCAGAGCATCTCCTATTTCAAACCTAGCATTTTTCAGACAGGGACTGTGGGCATTTTGAAAAAGGAAGCAAAAAGAAATGGAGAGTTAACATTTTTGTTTTCAATGTTTTTCCATTTTTTTATAGATTTCAGAAGAACTATGAGATGATAACCAACTATGTGCACAAAACACTGCTGTTGGCAAGCAAAAAGTACTTGTTATTAATCAGAACATGGGAAAAAAGACTCGGTGACTTGAATACAGTCATGTAGGATTTTTATGGCAGAGTGAGGAACATCTTTAGAGTATTTAATCTGCTACAAAACAACACTGATTGCACGTAAAACAAAATGTGGAATTTCTTTTTATTTATTCTCAAATTTTCAGAAATATTCACATCTGAGCAGAGAATAAAGCTCAGAGCATTTGAGAACAGGAGCAAAAAATATCTTAAAATGGGCTGTATCTACGAGAAATGATATGAAATGTAAAATGTCACAAAACTGTACTAATTCTTGTGGTAATTGTTCCAGATGACTATAGAAACTTATTCTTTAGAAGATGTTAAATTACAAACTCTGGTAATGAAAGAGTTAAGGTTTCTGCAGCAATATTGCTTTACTTTTATAAGGTATGTGTTATGCTATGTACTTTAAAGTTTTTGAAAGTTCAGTGTAAGAATATTCTGTGACAGAAGTCTTAAACTTTTTAATCTTTAGCATATTTTGGGGATCTTGCAGTGAAGTTACCTATGTGACTCTTACTTTGTAAAATTGTTTTTATATGTTCTGTTTGTATCTCTATTGTTAATAACTTTATCTTTTTACAATTTGTTTCTGCATCTATTGATTAAGAGACAAATAACTATATTTGAAAACTGTATTTGTTTAAAATTCGTAAGTTTCAGACACATTCCTCCCCTTGCAGTGAAATACACTGATTAAATTCCAACTGAAGAAAAAGAATTATTCTGAAAATCAAAAATAAATCCCATACCCTTTTTGGTTTATTTTTATTTCAGACAATGGGAAATGTTAAAAAAGGTAAAATGTTAATCTCTGCTATTCCAAGATATAAGATAAATTGTTGAGTTTTGAGCTGCTATCTTCAGTGAGGACCATGTACTTGTGTAGTTCGAGCAGAAGTTAATGATCACAAACATTTCAGACAGTTGACCAATCTCTTCCCATGCATGCTCAATGAATTTCTGCCAAAATATTTCAGGCAGCAACTGGAATTGCTTTACTTTTAAGAGCTCCCATTGCCTGGTTGCCCTGCTCAGCCTGAGATCCCCAAAGGAGTGGTTTGAATGGGGAGGTTATAAATATCTCAGTAGAATAGACACAGTACTTACAGTTAAAAGATGGTGGTAGAAGGAAGGAGGAGATATGAAATTGCAGAGAAATGGCTTTTTTTTCCATAGGGAATTTTCTTTTAGTAAGTGACCAACTGGTCTTGACTCAGCTTAACTAAGGTTTCCATCTCGATCTCTTCTTCTAAAACACATGTGAACTTCTTTTTCACTTGTACCTGACTGATCGTTTGAAATACTTTGAGTGCTATAAAGATGTTTTCCTTCAGTGACATGAAAATTGATTTCTAGTCAAACCAAATACTCTGAAATGCCTGTCCAAAGCCCATAAATGGAGAAGCTGATATTGTATCAGTGAAGGCTGGCAAGCATTGGGAAAAAAAGGTTTATTCATTCTGCCTACAAGAGCTATGTAAACAAAAACAAAACATTCTTTCAGGAGAGAACATGAAGAACTGGCAAGGAAACAAAAGTGTAATGGAGAAGATTTCTAGGCCACCCAGCTGCCTAATTACTGGCAGCATCTCTGTGTTTTTACAGCGTGCCTCTAACACAGTCCTTTGGAAAACAACATACCACATTATTGCAAAATGGTTACAAATCTAAAGCATTTTGTACCCTCTAGATTTCAGCTTTTACCTACAGTCAGATTTTTAAGAGACTTGTACTGCTCATTGAACTAAATAGACCAATATAATGTTATCTTTTCGTGACATATTAAACATTTATTTACCAAGGTGAGAGAACTGAAAGTCTAGTTTCAGCTTGATCTGGA
The DNA here is from genome assembly GCF_028858725.1 of Colius striatus. Lineage (NCBI taxonomy): Eukaryota > Metazoa > Chordata > Aves > Coliiformes > Coliidae > Colius > Colius striatus. The sequence goes on along the minus strand of NC_084762.1, from coordinate 72,200,212 downwards.
GGATGCTGGTGACATTATTGAGAATTTCCTAGGACAATTATGAAACCCCTGGGTTTTATAAAGCCTTGCACTTAGCAGTGTCCATACTGTGCTCTTGTGGAATGCACAGTCCCATGAGTATTCTCAGACGTTTCACATCTGATTCTTTAACAGTATTATTAAGACTTGATGGGATGGAACTAGACTATTTTTGAGTTCTGCTAGCAAACCTTATTAGATGCAATACCAGAATTTTAAAAAAACCTAAAGAATGCCAGGCCTCCCTGCAACTGTGTCCCTGATTACTTATGGATAGAAAAGACTTGTTCTAATAATTCATCTTTAATCATAAACATCTGTATAAAGTAATGTAGGTGTATATAATTCTAAAATTATTTAAGCTTATTTAAGATTTCTGGTTTTGAACATTTTAAGTCTTTCTGGGTTTTGAAAACTGTTGAAAATACATTTCAGTATTAGGAAAAATCTTTTCCTTCAATAACTGAACAAAAAAGTATTACTTTATTTTTCCTCAAGTTACTGCTCTTCCATGATGCATCGTTGATACTGTTAATACTTTTTCAATGTATTAAACTTTGTTATCACAGTATTACTGAGAGAGTAATTGCAATCCATTTAGCACAAGCCAAAAAAAAAAAAGAAAAAAAAGGTGAGTTACTGCAGTCTCCAGTGACCAGTGTTAATTAACTCTGGCTTCATCTGCTCTGTAAAATTGAGAGCTTTTTAAGTGGTTGTGAAATAATCTGTGGCTCAACTATATTTATAACATGTACTTCCATTTTTAATCCAAGAAACTATCCAGCAGTTTGGACATCTTGCAGACCACACCAGTTAAGGAAAAGAGTCATATCAGTCAGACATCTTATACATAATTTGGTTTACAAGAAAATATCAATACCCCGTGCCATGAACACAGGAGGAACAAGTGCCTTTAGAGTGTTTTAGGGGTTTAATTTGTCTTCTTTTATATCTTTAAGCCTGTCCCAGACAGCACCCTCTAGGTGGGCTTTCCCACAAAACCTCACTGCAATCCTAATTCTGAGACTAGGCAAAACTGCCTTCTCTGCCTCTGAGCACATTCTTTTTGCCTCTCTTATCCTTATCCACTCCTACACAGAGGGGTCAGCATGTTTTGACATCCATGTAAGTTAGACTCCTGGGGGGATCTGTGTATTTCTGTACTTTGGATGAGGAAGCTCTTTCAGTTATTACCTGTTTGCCCAAGTATGCTTGCCTTTTCCCAAACTTCAGAACTTCAGGTTGGTAGCTGCCTATGTCAGTCTTAACAATACTTAATCCAAATTCTAATGGTATTTTTTTTCTCCTCTGTTCATTGACAAGACCACTTTTATTACTGCTTATAAAGCCATTTTTATATATTTTTAGATGCCTTGTTTCTGTGCATAGCAACTGTATGTCAGTTTGCAAAATGGTTGTCATCTGGTCCCCATACAATGTAACTGAGTTCATGCAACATGGGAGAAAAAATCTCCTATTGGGAAGAAAAAGAGAAAGTAGTCAAGTTAATACAAAGTGTCCTAGCACAGAGTGTATCCTGCTAGGGCGAACTGTCTTGTTATATATCACTTTTAGATACAAGGCACAAGAATAAACCACTAGCAACATGTACTCTCTGGTGAGCAACCCAATATATTGACAAGCTGAACTCTGTCAGTTTCAGTCACCCCCAGAATATCAGAGAGATTTCAGGGCACAAGCTAAGCCCAGCAGGAGCAAAGTTTCGTACTTTGGATGATTTTTGTTTTCTGTGTCTAATTACCTAAATACATTATTCTGCCAAGGTCATGGCATGGTAATCATTGCATAATTCAGAGAAGACACTCTGAACTCATTGTCTCAGGTGACTAAAAGTGACATTTTTACTCTACATGCAGATATTGATTGTTCTTACAAACTCCAATTACAAATAGTACTACTGTAGTGGATGCCAGAGAAACATGTCCTGAGGTGATTCTCAGTCTTTAGCCTATTAATCCAAGAGCTAGCCAAGTTCAGATGTGATAGATATATCATTGTTGCCCAGACATCTCATACGTACGTTCATTTAGATCAACTGTGAATAAGTGCATGATGGCACACATCAAGACTATAAACTACACTGCTATGTATATGCATATAACTTTCAAAGCTGTAATTTTACCCTTTAGTTATTTTAAACCTTTGAAATGTAGTGGAGAAAAATGCTTGCTTGCAGTGAGTAATGTTGACTTATACATAACATTGCTACTCGTGGTGTTATATCTTTGGTATATGTGGATTGCTTGCATAGAGTGAGTAGCTTTATTCTATCTCATTCAGAAACAAAAGTCATAAAAGATTACATTGTTGCCCTACAGTACTTGTTTTATCTTGGGTTGCTATGACATTGCCACACATAATAAAACATAATGAAACCAGCATTCCGGCCTGTGAGAGTCTTGATGTAAATAGATAATGAAGCTTTCTATTGGATACCATGATACAGCATAGGAATGGAAACAGATCTTTATATGATAATGGGTTTGATTTATATATTTACTGGGATTTATATAAGGCAGTCATTGAGATTCTGTCCTCCTGCACAAATAATTACCTATTAGTTCCTCATGCTGAGATATGAGAGCCACTATCTACAACAATACCTTTTCATTTTGCCACCAGATAGGGCAAAGCTTTCTTAACTGCAAACCTCTTGTGATCCCAAACCTTTTGCGATGCTGAATTTTGGATGCATTTTTAGTCAGGTGAGGGACAATTTCATTCAGGCATTGGAAACACTGTGTCTTTCCATGTGAAAACTACTGGTGAGCATCCTAGAAGCTGTGTGGTTCATGGTGGACCTGTTGTGACAGTATGACACCAGGAGAGAGATACTTTTCTTTGGGGCATCAACCATGTAGGCTCCAAGGATGATATGAAGGTACTGAGAGAGTTTGGCAGTTTAGCCCTGACTGGGTGCCAGGTGCCCACCAAGTCATAATATCATTACCCCTCCTAAACTGTACAGGGGAGAGAGAAATACAAAGAGTGGTTTATGTGTTGAGATAAGGACAGGGAGATTACTCAGAAATTAGCGTCACGGACAAAACAGACTCAACTTGGTGAGAAAAAGGTTTGATTTATTAATAAACTATAAGAACAGGCAGATGAGAAATAAAATCAAATCTTACAACATGTCCCCCCAGCCCTCCCTCTTCTCAGGACTTTCCTTCCTTCTCCTCTCCAGCAGCACAGGGGATAGGGGATGGGGGTTACAGTCAGTTCATTACAGATGAACTTTGCTGCTGCTGCTTCTCAGGGGGAGGCTTCCTCACACTTCTCACTGCTACAGTGTGGGGTCGTTCCCCACAGGAGACAGGTCCTCACAAACTGCTCCAGCATGGGGACTTCCACAGGGGCTGCTCCTCATACCCTGCCCAACATGGGTCATCCACAGTCCTTCAGGTACCAGCTGCTCCAGCCTGAGTCTCTCACAGGATCACAAGTCCTGACAGCAAACTTACTCTCTGGTGGGGGCTCCTCTCTCACCATGGGCTCCCAGATTCTGCCAGGAACTTGCTCCAGAGTGAGCTTCCCATAGAGTCACAGCCTCCTTCAGGCATCCACCCACTCTGGCATGGGGTCATCCATGGGATGCAAGTGGATCTCTGCTCCCCGGTGGCCTCCATGTACTGCAGGGGCACAGCTGCCTCACCGTGAGCTGTACCACAGGTCACAGGGGATTCTTCCTTTCAGGGTCTAAGCACCCTCCTCCCCATCCTTCTCCACTGGCCTTGGTGTCTGTGGAGATGTTTTCACATTCTCACTCCCCGTTGCTGCTGCAGTTTAGCAACTGCGCAGCAACTTCTTCACGTTCTCAAATACATTATTCACAGAGGTGTTACCTCCATCACTAATTGGCCAGGCCTTGGTCGGCTGCAGGATCCTCTTAGAGTCAACTGGCCCTAGCCCTATCAGCTACAAAGGAAGCCTCTGGGAGACCTTTATTTAAAGAAGCCACTCCTGTAGCATCCCTCTCTACCAAAATGTGGTACAGGCAAAACCACTACAGAGAGAGATGCCCTTTTTTTTTCTGCAGGATGTTGAGAACTGATCTGATCCTTTGGGCTCAGACATGTGGGAGCAGTGCCACGAGTACTGTCTCCTGGCCTCTGTCAGCTCTGCATCCATTGCCTCTCTCTGCTGTCCATGAGTCAGTGACATGCAGAGTGACTCCTATAAGCTTCCTATGGCATGAAAGAAGCTGACTTACACTTCAGGGCTACCTTTTAGAGTTCAGAATTGCAATGTGGGCAACTTTGCTGATGGCTATAGCACACGGTATAGATGGAATTTTGTATTAAGGGAGCTATAAGGTTAAACCTGTATGTTGGAGTAGAAACTGTCTAAGCCTGCCATCAACTAAAGTAATGTTAAGTCTCCACAGGGAGAAAAAAAGGTTGAAATAATTTGAATTGGGAGCCCTCCCCTCCCTAACCAGTTACAATCTTAAATAGTTTAAGGCTCAATAGAGCAATAGGAATGCTTTGCATTGGCCTCCAAAACAAACTGTGCTGGCGCAACCTGAGAAGCTGTGCTGTGAGTATATTCCCTGGCTGTTGTGGCAAATGTGTGCGTGGGTATTCTGCTCCCAGAATGGGAGTTTCAAATTCAGTTAAGAGTTCTCCCTACCCCCCACCTTGCCAAAAGTTTGTGAATAATATAGTCAAAGAGATGAGGAGAAAAACTATACAACTCTCTCCCAGTCGTGATTGTAAAATGGTTTTCCCATCAACATCCCCTTCTCTGATACTCAGTCTGACCACTAGATTAAAAATCCATTATTTGATAAATCCAGGTTAAGCACCAAGAGAAAGTTATCACATCATCTGTCTTCTGCTTGGGACTTCAGGGTGCTATGATACTGGGAAATGGTTTATTTCTCTCTGTTACAGCTGGACTGCCTTTCCAGAAATGTTTTGTATACTAGATTGATGCTTTAAGATGCCTTCTTGATTCATTTGACACAGGCCATCCAAAAAAAAATAACCTGATTCATGAGCATGGTACAAAAAGGGATGAGAAGGTGATAGATAGCTCGTGATAAAGATGCTCAGGAGCCAAAGCTCTTGGTAACAGCTAGTCAGACCTTGTCCTGTGACTCTCTCAGGAGTTCTGAACCTCATAGGTGCGTCTGGCTTTCTGTACCACTAAGAAAAAGCTGCAGGGGTTCACCAAGAGCTCTAAGGATAGTTTTACTCCATTACTCTTTAACAGTCTTTGATTACATATCCTATTAAGAAAATGCAGATAGTAAAAGAAATCAATAAGAATTATCCCTTAGAAAGTTAAAAATGTTAATGTACGTAATTTCAGTCCTCATAAGTAATCTGTATATTATGCATGTTAATATGTATCTTTGAGTGATATTAAAATAGCATTCTGGTCATGTGACAAACCAGTTGCTATAGTAACTACATTTTTGCTGTAGAACAGCAAAGTCATAATGTGTAAAATGTGTAAATTATCAGTGTGTAAGAGCAACTGGTCCGCCTTCGCTCTGATATTCTGCTTTAAAATGAATCTTTCTATGAATATACATATCTCATTCATGTATTCTCATGACACTCCTGTTGCTGGCTCTCTTCAGCTGGCCACCCTTGTAGCACTTAAGTGAGACATGACGTTTCAGCCAAAAGAAAAAGGAGTGAAAGAAGAATAGATCCAAAGTAAAATGGCTTATACCAATTTCAGTGGACTTTGCCTCAGGCCTTATGCAAACAAAGGTGATTTATAAGGGATAGAATAAAAAGGCAGAGTTCACTCATTTTTGCGTGCCTGTTACCACATTCTCCTGCTGAAATCTGAAGAGATGTTGCACTTGACGTTGGGGAGAGGTAGGATCAAGCACTAACATGTTGGAGATTCCTACAGCAGGCTGAGAATTACTCAATGAATGTGGAATCAATTTTCGAGACCTCATCTCCCTTCACCTCAAATTCCAAGCTTCTAAATTTACATGCCTGTCAAATGGTTTTTTTGCCATTGAAGTTTCTTAAGATAGACAAGCGTTACTAAAATTTACGAGTGGGTGAAACACATGAAATGAAGTTATGGTTTAGCTGAACTCAACAGAAAAACTGTCGTTTACAGTATTTCACCTTTTCTGTTTAATGTCACACTAAAGAGGGCAGTGATCTACCGGCCTGCAGGAGATTGTAACCCCCTAAAAAGCATCATGACTCCAGAGAGAGAGGAACAATGTTTGTAGCAATGCTGGCTACAGATCGGATGTATTCTCATCCAGGGAGAACTGTACAGTTAACCAGTAAATGATGTGACTTATTTGGTTTAATTATAATAGGTGACTGTGATATTTTACATTATTGGGCTTTCTAGTTTTGCTGTACGCTACATTTTAAAAGAAGTTAGTTGAACCTGAAGTCATTCTTAATTTTAAGGTTTCCAGGCACTGTGTTTTCCTTGTTGCAACCACAGCACAGATGTAATTATAATCTGCCTTGTAACAGCACCTGCCTAAGTGGAACAGTTAGTTATTTACTAACACTCCAGGAGGGACTCCAGTTTGAAGGAGATCAGCTGTGTCTCTGAACTCATGGTTACCCCACTACTAAAAAGCAAGTCCAGATTTACTGTATCTGAACTTCATGATACAGCCCATCCCCTGTGCTTTATAACAAGAAAAAGGCTTTTTGTTTAAAAGAGACAAACCCCATTTTTGAAACAAATACATTTCAAAATAAAAAGTGGTACTTTAAAATCAGAAATTATTTGTTATCTTAAGTCATTATCAAGATCTTCTACCTTTTTCTTGGAACATTTGTCAAGCAGAACTACTACTGCCAACCAAGAGTGCTCATATGAACCTTTTGGAACAAAGCTTTTTATAACGTTGTACTCTGAAATCTACATATGGAAACCAACAGACTTTGTATCAGACTTGATATGTGCAGAATATTGTTGTTAATAGTTTTGTATGACACCAAACAAACATTTTTTTTGTTTACTATGTCACTGCTGCATTATCAGCTCCATCATTCAGTGTCAGATCTTTCTATCTATACCACTGAATTCTGAAACAAGAATTTTGCTTGGGATTTCTTTGTAATGGAACATTTAAACTTTTGGCTTATATCAGAAATTGCTTAGTTGGAAGTGATGCCTTGGTAACTTCATCTCTGCTGCTCTATGAACTTGGTGCTCATATGGACTCTCGTGATGCACTGTAGGGACAGCAAGAGGTATCCCTATTTGAGGTAGCCCAGACTCTAGAAAAATTGTGGGACTCCTTCTGGATAATATTCTGTAAAGCTTCACATACTCCTATGTTAATCTTACTTAGATACTTCCATGCTGTCCTACAAAATATGTCTGCTTTCTTATATGTAGCATGGTAAAGGCGAATATTCCAGTCCAAAGAAAAGAATGACAACTTATGTGTCTGACTACAGCTCTTTTAATGTACTGCAGTGGTATTTCCAAAGAGAAAACCACTGTCTCAGTTTGGGTTTTTTTTAAAGCCTTGGGGTAGGGAGTTTGTGTTCATTCATCTGGAAAGCTTTTCCTTTGAAATGAGATTTCTAGGTGGAGATACAGGGTTTCCTGAGCAAAGGAAAATCCTTCTTTCTCTCTTGTGTTTTTCAAATCAAAATCTCAAAAGAAAACAGCTTAAAAGAATTTTTCTATGAGAACTAATGCAAGCAAAATACACATCAACGATCAATCAAATGCATATTTTATAAAATATTCATGTTAGGAAATAGTTAGGAAAGGTAAATTCTGCAAATTGGTGACTGAGTGCATTATTGTTCAAATTCCCACATTATTGTTGCCTCCTCAAAGAATTCTTTTCCACTGACAATAAAGGATGAAATAATCTATTTATTTGCCTTTGTAAAGCAGTTTATTCTGCCATATGTTTTCCCACACTTCCTTGATATTGAAGTTATAACCCTTATTAGCAAATCACCTTTAACTTGATGAGTTAGAATTGAGCCATTTAAACCCCTTGTCTTTGTGGCACTATAATCATAACTGATGGTTATGAAATAAGGCTCATAATTAGGAGCTGGTCTGGAATTTCCTGACAAAATAATTTTGCCAGGAAACAACTAATTGACCTTGAAATTATGAAGGTATGAACTGATTTCTTCAGAAAAGATTTCTTGGGTTCAGTCTCGGAACCTGAGCAAAACAAAAAAACATAGTTGGCTGCTATCTAGAACTCTTTCCATCCTGCAGTTATGTCCATTTTGTGTGAGGGATCAGAGTTTTGCTCAGTAGTTAGGGTATTCCTTGTCAATCCCTGAGCTACTGTAAATACATTAGATTGTTTTTTTTTTTTCTTTCCCTGTTACCATTTCTTTCTCAAAACCACACAAACCGATTTTCAGCTACCATGTATTCATGTCAGTGTGGAAGAAGTCTTTTCTTAAGGAAGAACACCTGTCTGAGATTAGAAGAACAGTCCAAATCTTTTGCTTTGATCCCAAGTTTCCACCGTTGGCTTTGCAGGTATGGGACCCTTCATTTTTCAAATGGGAAGTAGGCAGCTCCTGGATGCACTCGTTTTGTTATAAAACCCTTCACGTTCACACATAGCTTATGAACGGTAGCCAAAGTTATGCAAATGTAGAAATCTGAAGGAATATTCAGGAAAGACTTCACGACTCAATGGAGGTAAAGACAGCAGAATCTAGAATTCAATTTCCAAAATATTCTGGACAGAAGCCAGAGGTCCATTTACATATAAATATATAATTTATAATGTGGAAATGCTTCAAGGCCTTGCATGCAAATGCTTTGGATTTTTCTGAAAAAAAAAGTTTCTTTTCATCCTCTTGTCTTTTGTTTCAATTAAATCATGTTCCATTGTTGCTTGCATTACAATAAATTAAGAGGGCAACCTTTTCTCTCTTTGCATACAACTGGCATATAAATGAAACTTCCTGCATGACATAAAAACTCAGATAATTCTTTTCTAATTAGTCTAAATTAATTTAACAGAAAAAAAATCATTAGTTTAGTGTAAATGTGTCCAGTTCATTTAGAGAAAATAAGGACAATATAGTCAGTTTCTTCAAAACGCTATTCCTCCCAAACAGATTAGATGTTGGGGATTTTTAGCTACTGATTTTTTTTCCCCTCATTACTATTGCTGAGTGTCACTGTATTCTAGACGTTGATTGGGTCAAGAGAGGTAAATATAAAAATACCAGATCTGAGAAAATGCTTCTGAAAATATTTTTAATATTTTTAATTTTTAGCTAAAACTTCGTTTCTTGTTTATGTTCAGCTGCTGTTCTAGCATACTTAGTTTGCTGGCAGTATAACTAATTCAAATAACTAATTCCTCTGAGGAAAACCAATTCTGGCTTTGGAGGAAGGGCCTCTGATCATAAGAACTTGTTTTTCAGACCATGAAGCTGAATATTAGATGTGGAGACATTTTACAATAAAATGAGTTGCAGTCGTTTATTAGAAACAAAAGTAATTCAGCAATACTTTGATAAATGGGTGCATGTGAAAACTATTTTCCTGATGTATGAACCTCAATTATGTAAAAAACGCCATCCAGGCCTTGAGATTCTGTGATTCTCTGATAAGCCCTTTGCATAGATATATAGGTCTTTTGAATGTATAGATAAAGAAACGACAGACTTTAAAAGAATAGATGCTAAGAAGAAAAGGAGCATTCATGTGGATGAAGTAGCTGGAGGGTAATACAGTATCATCTATTTGGCAAGGTATTAATGTGAGCCTTTAAGGAAAAAAAAGTATTTGACCATAAATACAAGTACCTGGACAGAAACACTGAGAAATGCATTTTATTGGCACAGTTGTGAAAGCAGACAATATAGAAATAAAGAAAATCCAGTGAAAGAGAATTTGGGTTTTGAATGTGGTAATCCATGGGAGTAAAAGAAAATTGCTCATGAAAAATTAAAAAAATTAAAATACAAGTAGTGCAAGGCTTTGAATATTGACAATGTTTTAACTGTTAGGAAAGAATAGAGTGCACAAAATAACACATTTAGAATAAATATGTTTTTGGGAAGGCTAATAAACACCTTATTTTCCTCACGGCAGCAATAGTAAAGGTGGTAATCAGTGTGCTCAGATTCAGAGTGGATAAACAGCTTATTGAGTAGAGGAAGTGTTGCCAGGTACCATAGCCATTGAAAGAGACTTCAGCAGCAGCTGGAGGAGTGAGCCTAATATGGGCAGTTTACCTGGTGCAACTCTTTCTGGATGTGGTAGTTGCCCGATTGCCACGTAATCACTCAACTGACAAGAATTTATGGATTGGTGTGAAGAATGAGAATATTACAAAAACAACGGTCTCAGAGAATAATCTATCCTGATCAGTAGTGGTTTCTTTTTAAATTAAATGGAAGATGAATTCAAAAAGGTGCTTAAGTAAGGTTTCTTTGCTGTTTAAGACATTAAGGAAACCAATTAATGGAGTCAGCTGGATTGAAAAGTTCAGTGCCTTGAATACGAATAAGCTCTGCAATATTTTAAAGTCAAAACTGCAAGGTCTCTAAAAATTTGAAGGAGAGAAATGAAAAAAGAATATAAAGTCCAAATACATTGAAAGCCAAAAAAGACTCAAAAAGGACATAAGGAACAGCAAATCCACAGGGAATGGAAGCAGTTATTGATCAAGAAAGCAAGCTACTTGAAAGGTGAAAAACTATGGGGAAAGAGACAGAAATATCTTAAGTCAGACTGAATTAGGCATTGCAGAGAAAATAAAAGAAATAAACAAATCAAGTGTAGCCTGAAAAGTTGGCCAATGATACTAAACTGAGTGATGAAGTGAACACTTTGGAAGAGTCACCTTGCAGGAAGACCTAGAAGGGCTGGAAGAGTGGGCTAATATGAACATTCTGAAGTTCAACAAGGAAAAATATAAGATCTTGTACCTATGAAAACATAATCCAGTACTCAAGCACAGACTGGGAAACAGCTATTTGGAAAGAGATCTAGGGGTCCTAGTGGACAACAAGTTCCATATAGGCTGCTGCGGTAAAGCAAGCCAGCAGAATGCAGAGTTACATCAACAAGAGCATCACCAGTAGAGGTGAAGTCATTATCCCAACTCTGCTCAGTGCTTGTCAGGCCACATCTGGAATAACGTGTCCCATTTTGGTCCCTGCTATACAAAATAGATATGGACAGGCTGGAGAGGGTCCAGAGAAGAGACACAAAGAGGATCAAAGGATTGAGAAACAGGGAAATTTTTCACAATGAGAACAGACAGTCATTGGAATAATCTCCCCAGGAAAGTTGTGGATTTCCCAACATTGGACATCTTTAAGGTTTGTCTGGTCTGAGTGCTGGGTCATCTTGTCTAGACCATACTATTGTCAATAAAGATTGGACGAGATGATCCTTGAGGTCCTTCCCAACCTGGTATTCTATAATTCTATGAAACAGCAGAAGGTTTGTTGATAGTCAAGCTAACAAAAGAACACTAAAGGAAGCCATACTTCTGTGCAGGGGTTTGAGTTAAGATTTATCTATGGCTCAAACCCAAAATTAATAACATTTTCTTCATTTTTGCCAAAGGTTAAAATGTTGAACAATGATATGTCTTGATAAACTGATCAGGATATCCAAGGGAAAAGAAGAGAATCTAAACTCTCCACATTTGAGACAGAGTCAAAATATGAAAAAGCATACAGAGAAAATGTGCACATAATCATCAATGTGGCATGAAATAATCAGAGTCTGTTAGTTATTATTTTCATAAATTATTTTATAAGGTGGACATTATGACTCAAGAATAGGAAGTATAAACATATAGTAAGAAAGGAGAAAGCAGTACATATAGTTTGGAATATGTTTGGCAGGAAAGTATAAAAAAAACAGATATGAGGCTAAGTGAGTTAAAAAGCAACTTGTATGTACCAGAACTAACTTGATATCATTATTCAGTAAATTAACTGACTTAACTAGGAGCTAAGGTAGGTCAAACCTGCTTGGACTTCAGTAGGGCATCTAATGTAGTGCTCCACTGGAACTCACTAATTGCACTAAAGAGGGTGGGAATTAGCAGGGAACTTATAAAATAGGTGAAGAGCTGACTGAGGGCAAGATAATAATGCAATGGTTTGTGCTTGAAGGGGATCATCAGACTGGAAGGAGGTACCCTGAAGCCTTGAGGGATCATTAGGGACTGATTAAGGAGACCTAATCAACTGTCATGACTGTCATGAGCTAGAGCGTGACTTTACACCTTAAATGCAGAAGCTATTTCTTGCCCCTCAGTACCCCATGATAAATAGAAACAGCTTGACTCTATCAGTAAAGGTAGAAGGGTGCACATGGGCCGTTGCTGCACAGTAAATGATGTGTTCTGGCTTCCCCTCTGGTAACCAATTCCGCTACCCACACCTTTCCTTAATAGCTTTATTAATGACAAAGGCATAAAAAATGTCATTGTGGTCATGGAACAAAATTGGAGATTTTGTCAATATGGAGAAGACTGAAGCACAATGCAGGAATATCTGCGTTACCTAGAGGACTGAAATAGTAGAAAAGAGCTGTGATTCAGTAGCAAAATGAGCAAGGTCAGTCACTCAGAGGGACAACTAAAAAGACCTTTCTGGTAAGCTCCATAGTAGGAAATGGCAGAGGAGGAGAGGAGCCAAGGTACTCTCATCAGTTTCAGGATACATCGGAGCCATCTAAAAGATGCTTCCAAGAAGATGGCAAGCCCCATCTCAGATATATCAGCTAAAAGCGTCTCAACCTGAAGCTTATTAGTCTCAGCCTAAAGATAATATGAGCATCCAAAAAGGGTTTTGCTCACCTATACAGATTCTGACCATCTATAAAAAGAAGGGTGAATTCAAACCAAAATAATGGTTGTTGGGGGGAAAGTGGATTGTTTAGAGGAAGAAATTAGAAGATCTTGATGTGTTTCTCACATAGAAAAAGGACTGGGAGGGAATATGTCTAATGGCTGAATATAAAAACACCAAACGAAAGGTATTATTAAGAATATGACAAAACTGATCAAAGGCTAATAGTTATGAGCAGACTGGTCCATACATGGAGGTAGAACTTGGAATGAGAATTTGACATATAATTACAGAATAAATCTTGACATTTCCTGGAACCTGAGAGTTCTCATGAAAGTGTGAGCTGGGGGCTGGTGGGGGGGAATGTTTTATTTTTAAGAAGTTTTGAAGGATTTAAAAAATGTTTTAGAGGTTTAAGAATCACTTTACATAACATGATTCTCAGACATAGCAGTTGGTAAGACCTGATGAGTTGGTGAGATGCTTTATAGACTTATAGAGGGCTTTTCACCACTGACTAAATAAAGGGAACAGTTTGGCTTGATAGTGCCAAGGTCTTGTGCAGAGTGAGTATCTGCTAGTTTCTTTTCGTTGTTCTGTTATGTCGGATCTTGACTCTGATATCCATACTTGGCAATAAATTATGCTTAATCGTGTGCTAAAGTAATACGTTTAGAGTGGAAGGGCTGAAGGACATGCTGAAGTAGTTTGCAGAATTAAGATCACAGAGAAGCCTGGGCAGCTATTTTAGTTTTGCATAGCTGCCTAATTTTTGTGGTATTTTTGTTCTTCTCTGTCACTTTAAGATGCATAGCAGAATATTTTGATTCTGTGTTTTTTCTATAGTGCATTGGAATTTTTTTATTGTTATTGTTTACAGAATTTAGCATACAAGTCAGGACACTAGAAATCCCTTATGTGATGTAACCATAGTTCCTTTCATTTTCTGGAAGCAGTGGCAAATCTGCTCATTTATTATGAATAAATCAAATATGTCAGACCTCTATCTTCAATTGATAATATATAGGTATTCTTGCTGTGTAATTACTGTAAGTAAATGTTTGTCTATTTTAGTTATATTACTCAATCATCATTATTATTCTGAATTTTTACTGATTCTAGCCCTAAAGTGAATGAAGACCATATGGACTCCCAACAGTAGCCAGAAGTAAAAATGCCATTAAGTCAAAATGATACAGGAGTAGATCCATAGTCCACTAGAACTTATCAATAACTTGTAATCCCTAATGACTGGAAACACAGTTCTTTTCTTTCATCTCAAAGTAAGCAACAAAATCCTTGTTGACTTCATGTGAAAGTTGCACAACTGCAGCGAGAAGTTAAAAGTGCGATTTGAAGAAAACAAAAACTTAAGTGCACTTTCATGGTTAACTAGCCATGAAACACATTATCTCATAGATAATACAAGATTTCAGTGAGGCACCTGTGCTGAAAGGTACTTGCAGTAGAGAAGGGTGCATGCAGTTAAATGGTAGGAGACTTCAAGGTGTCTCTTTGTATGGCCATGATAAGTTTCAGGAATTGAAACGTTGACATGTGAAGATTTTACAAAACACCCTGTCATCTGAAACACTGAAAATTATGTGTGAACAATAAGTCATGTTGCATAGGGGCTGAGAATCTGACTTTCAGCAGACAAGAGTGACAAGATTAAAATCAGGCAGTAATCCCTAAGTAAAAGTATATAGTGGCCTTCCACACGAACAATTCTGAAACTGCAGAGTTCCCTCCATTTATAGACTAAGAGGTTATGGGATAGCAGAACTACAGGAGCAGCACAATTTACCATAGCAAGTCACCTGACAGAATGGAATGCCTGTAAGTGATAGGAGAAATTAGTTTTGTTGATGTAAGAAATTAGTTATTTGGAAAGATCTTTTAACAGGAAAATGTTGCTTTTCAATGAAAACTGGAAAAGTTAAAAATATGTGGTTGCAAAATTTCAGGGGTTCTGTGTAACTTAATCTCTTTTTCAAATGTCTAAATTGGCATCCAGTCTACTGAATTATGTTACCAAAATTGTGCCTAGATTTTGGATATCACATACAACATCACTTCTGAAATAAGCACCTAAATTACTGCTGAATTAGAGATACTACATTTAGGGCAGTAAGGATGCAGCGGACATCCAAGACGACTCCAAAGGGAAACAGCATGTTCCTTTCAAACTCATCAGTAAAATCTTACTGGTCTGTCTCATCAAGGGGGCTAGGAAAGTTGAGCCCTTGGAGGATAACTGAGCTGAAGAGGTTTGGGAACTAGAAAAGGTGGGAGGTGATGAACAGCAGATCTCAGCCTGGCGTGAGGCCATTTAGGGCAGAACAGAAATGGTGGTGGGCTGGAGAGCAGAGGTCTGATGCAGCACGGGTGAATTGCAATGATAACAGACACTGTGGAGGACTTTTCATCCACCTTTCTACCCAGGACTGCATCTCCAAACCACCCTAAATCCCTGCTTGTACTGTGCCCTGTCTGCTTACAGAAATGGGGTAGCTGTACTCTCGTTTATCTGCAAGAAGCATTGCGCTATACAGTCCGTGGGATGTCAGCCAACTAGAAGTGAGTGAAACTCACTGACTCCAGGTTTTTCTGACAGAATGAGTATTTACATTCATTGCCCTTAGCACATGAAATTATTTTAAGCTTCAGTGTGAATAAAGGAATTTTTGCTAGATGGCTGGAGTGTTTGCCATTATTCTATGTACTTCATCACATTTAGTGTGTAAAAATCCTCTCAATGGAAATAACTGGATCAAAACCAATGAGGAAGCTGTGCATATACTCCAAACACCTGCATATCACAAAGATGTAACACTGCCAGCACCAAATACTTCTGGTTTATCTCAGAAGAATGTTTGCAGCTAATCCTCTCTTGTGGACATAGATAAACATACTGCAGCTAATACATACTTATCATAATTCAGCGGAGACATTTCAGAGTGCACCACTTAACTGCTTTTCATTTTCTTTTCCTGTTTTGTCATTATCATTGTTGAGGTTTTTTTTTTAAAGAAAATAATTTACAGGTGGTAGTTTGGCCCTCTCTTGAAACTACATCCACAGCGTACTTCAACCGTTCTTTGCTCTCACTGCTACTTCTCTTTGGATAGAAATCTACAGAGCTGTCAGGGAGGTTTGTGTAGAACACTTAGTTACTCAGGCCCTGTTCTGGCAATGCTAGCATCACTTTGGGATTTGAAATTTAAATTGCAGGTATGTGATCTATATTTATTTTTCTGTGGGACAGCAAGGGGTTTTTTTTGGTTACATTTCAGGGTTTATTTCCTGAGCATTTTTATTCACACCAATGAAATGTTGTTTATTCTTTACCTTTCTTTTAAATGTAATATGAAGTTCAGCTCCAGAGTTGATATAGATTGAGGCAGATTTATAAATCTAGTGCTTTGCACTAGCAGGGCCAATAGTTTCCTGTCCTTGTGTTCCTGCTGTAACTATGCTTTTCATCAATCCTCCCTCTTAAAATGGTATCCTGCTCCTGCACAGCTCTCCTGAATTTCTGTTCCACACACTTGAACTTGCTTAAATGATGTTGACTGTCTGCTTGCGTATGTTGTGTTCCAAACTTTTCATCTACCGAGTCATGCAGTTGCACTTTCACTGAGTTTCTACTGTTAGGAACAGATATTTTAAGAAGATTAATGCAGACCTGCAGGTTGGTAGGTAGGACAGAAGGCTGAATTTTAGTGCCATTCCCCTCATGGGCCAAACAGTTCAATTGCAGAGGTGGAAAAAAAAATGTGCTCGCCAACAAATTTAGCCTACTTGAGTTTCCTCAGTATCTGGAGACACTCTAAGACATAATTGTCCTACTATATTTCCACAGTGTCTCTTCTCCTTGCATTGAACAAGCTCTCACATGCAGTGAAGAGACTTTTCTTTGTCTGTGTATTCTTTGAGACTATCCTGGAGTTCCAAATTTGGGAGTGATAAAATCAATAAAAAAGGACATACATGGTTCAGCATAGCAAATTTCTGATCTAAGGGAAAAAGAGTTATTGTTTCCACTTCCATAGTGTGAATCTCTCTGATCTGGTCTGTGTCCACTGCCATGTTTTATCTCGCATGCTTCAGGATGCATGCAGACTGGATGTTGTTAATCATTGATTCCATCTTTTAAGCTGAGAGTGTATTTGCATCCTAGGTGTGTGTAGAATGATAGACCAGCTAATCCTTGACACTGTGTAAGCATTACTACCATGCAGCAGGTGTTTTAAATTTGCAGCAGGGTAGAATTTCCTTTTACTTACTTCATCGAAGGTCATGAGGATGTCACTTGCAGGAAAAGAGGCAGGGTGTTAATTTGTCACAGTACTTCATCTCCAAAAAAAGTGTATCTCACTGTTTCCTCAGCCCAAATCGTTCCCTCTTCATGCATTGAGAAACTGGTCTTTTGTCTCTATGTAAGCTTCTTCTACTGACTGGCCCGACCTTTGCATATTTACTCATGTACCTCCATCTTCAAAGTTTGCTACACAACCTAGCCCAATGTGTACTGCATGTAAGGCAAGGAGCTAAATGCAAGCTTTGTTTATTCTTCTTTGAAAAATATGCATTTAGGAGAATGGGAACCTACCTTTTATATAAATGTATTCAGTCTGTGCTTTTCAATGATTGTCTGTAATAGTTTGACAGTGCAGCAACACTTCAAAAGCTCCGCTTTCTTTGTGAGACGCATTCCTCACACCAAATAAATATTTTTCTGCTAATATTTAGTTCCCAGGGTGGTTGATAGCCATTATTCTTTTAGGAAGGAGGCAGAAAGCATGCCAGTTTGAGGCATGATAAAGAACTGAATAATCAGCGACTGATTTTGCCAGCTAGGAATGATAAAACAGTGTAATCGTACTACTTGATAAGGTCAATATATGCCTGGTTGTCAACAAATTGGCAGTGATTAAACATCTCATGCACTAGGACACTACAACCCCTCCTGGCTTTCTGCTACTCTTGTTTATTTACTCTATCTTCCTTTTACTTTTGGATTTACAGTCCCAGTACAAATTCTTTGAGAACAGATTATATGTTTCTGCAGTGGTTGGCAACTGATTGCACTCAGAGCTGGAATTCTACCCAATAAAAATAAAGACTATACTTTAGATGCTGGTGGGTATTCCTTCTCACTGATAGGCATAACATGTAATATCTGAGTGAGGGCATGTATATATGATTTTGCATATCAAGTGGGTTTGAATCATTCATAGGCTTTAGGGAAGTGCCTGTAAGCCTGTTTCACCATCATAGTAGCCCTGGAGCAAATGCAATGCTAATATTCCTGCTTAGTGATTTTAAATAGTTTGTAAGCTGCTGTAAAAAACGTGTTGTCAAACTCTGCAACTAATTTACTTCTTCTAGTCTATAAAATAAGGCAAGGAAACATCTGTTTAAATGGGTATGTAACAACAGTGGAGATTATACGTTTCTTGTCTCTGTTGCTGTTCATTGTGTTTAATCAGTTTAAACATACAAAAATGAATAACATTGATTAATAAGTAGCAATACTTATTAGAGCTTGAGACCCTGTACAAGCCTGTGAGCCTGTGTAGCTGAACATTTTTGTGACACTGCTGGCATTTCTGAAATAAATTAAGCAGATGTGGGAACATTCCAGACATTGCTGAAGACATAGTTCATTCCACATGAAGTTATGGTAGAGTTAGCACAGATGACTGGAGCTATCAACACGTCTTTGTCCATAAATTCTGTGCAGAAAGGGTTAACAAGTTGCAAAAGCCATATCTTGCATGGGAATTTTCATATTCCTTTGTGTGATTCATTTATTTATACGTGCTCTATGTCTGTCTCTCAGATTATTCAGCCCCTGGTACGCCAGAATAAATGCTTTAGAAAGGTCAGCCCTGCTTGCAGGGAGCCAGCCTCACTGTCCTCCAAACTCACAAAACCGAGAGACCATTTCTTGCCTGCACTTTATAACAACCCTGAAGAAAGTGCACTAGAACAGCATCCAGCAGAGTGTGAAAAACACTAAAGGGTTTTACCCTGGCCATTGTTTACTGTGAAATGCCAGTCTGGTGCTGCAGCATACACTGGGCCAAGGGGCTTTTCCTTGTCTGCTCTGTTTTACTTGGTTTCTATGGATATATTTTTATTTATAAACTAAGATGATCCAAGGTTAAGCTGTTGCTGACAGAAAAAAGAGATATAGAATTTGATACGAATGTTTTGACATAAGCAAGTGAGATGAACAAAAATACTGGGGGCACGTTCTATTGATCATTTCATACTGCAGAGCATGCAGCATGCTGTTACTGAGCCTCAAGTACTCTGGAAGCAAACTAGCCAAGACATGAGTGTTACTTTACAGATTTAGAAATAGATTGGTATTGGATGGTGTAGATATGTTGTCTGGATAGTGTAGATACACATGAATGAAATAGTGTGCGAAAAGTTTGTATTGATCCAAGCTCTTCAGAAGTATTTGTAAAAGCATCCAGAAGAAAGTTCAGGAGCAATCTCAGTAGAATACAGAACAGAGAAACTTCTCTAGAAAAAAAACAACTGTTGATTGATGCCCAAAGTATAATGCACTGCAGTGCTGGGAGAAGAGTATGAAAGACTTATTCTACGAGAATAAGAAATCAGTATGAATAGTTGACAGCAGTTTATGTTGGGGCTCCTTGAACAGAAACTTTTGCAGGATCCAGATCTTAGAATGACGTATAGGGCTAGAATCCTCCAGAAACACAGTCCATTGTAGCTTCGGGTAAAGGTTGTCTACTGACTGTACAACAGTGCACAGTGGTAATTATTAGAAACAGAAGCAAATCCAAGTGCATTCAAGGTTTTGGTCTTCACAGAGAAACATATAAGCAATGAGAATTCCTTTCTATTTGCCTCATGTATCTGGAGAGGGCAACCAGAGTTCTGTAAAATTGCATAAATGAGTCAAAGTTTGGGTGTTTAATTTCTAATTTCCTTAACTATTATTTTGTCTCTAATCAACATTTTCTCTGCTTCAAAACTGTGTTCTCCATCATTCCTAATATTTAACTTGTGAAGTGTTATTCCTCGTCCACACTGACTGACGGAACAAAATCAGTGGTGGACTGCTGAGGTAAACAATGAGTAATACACTACTTGTAAACTCACAGTGAAATATCAAGATGTTGAATTTAAGACTTAAATCTACCTAGGAAACTCGTTAACATTTTTGGGAAAAAATGCATATCAGCTAAGAAATATGGATGGATTTTCTGAAGGAAGAATCAGGTTTCATTTCTTGGAGTTGAAATGAATCTTCTTAGGCCAAAGTGTCTTGTTGACTAAGCAGAAAAGGCATCTGAACATCTTATTAAAACATGGATTACGCACTTTGTTTTAATTTTTTTAGATATTTGTATGCACTTCAATCAGTCCTCTGGAAAGTCTAAGGCAGGTGCTATATCACAGAATCATAGAATCATAGAATGGTAGGGGTTATAAGAGACCTTTAGAGATTGCTTAGCCCAACCCTCTGCAGAAGCAGGTCAACCTAGATCAGGTCACATAGGAATGTGTCCAGGTGGGTCTTGAAGACCTCCAAGGAAGGAGACTCCACAACCCCTCTGGGCAGCCTGTGCCAGGGCTCCCTCACCTGAACAGTGAAATAGTTTTATGTTTAAATGAAACTTTTTGTGTTCCAGCCTCATCCCATTATCCCTTGTCCTGTTACTGGGTACAGTAGAAAAAAGGGAAGCCCCAACTTCCTGACACCCACCCTTTAGATATTTGTAACCTATATTATTAACCTCATCATGTCCAGCAGCTACCCTTGGTCAATGGGTGAAATTCAAGGTTGAAGGGATTTACATCTAGGCAAAGATATAAATCTTACAAATCTATACAAAAAGGCAAAAAATTAACTCAGTGGAGACACAAAGATAAAAAAAAATAAAAAAAGAACTTTGCTCTTCTTGTTGTTTTAAAAGATTCTTTATTTCATTGAAAACTCGCTGACCTATGCAATTTTAAAATACTATCTTGCCAACTGGGAGAGGAGAAACAAATACGTCCTTTTAAATATCTCCTCTTCTCATGAGTAACTACAGTAACAAAATGAAATATGAAGTTCAGCATATACAACATCTCATCAGGAGATGAATGAACCTTTTTTAAATGTGTCTGAAAGGCAACCATGGCTTTTAGAAGACCAAATTATGGAAGGGGTTAAAAATCCTATATGTAGGCTATTTGTAACACTTGAACAATGTCAGTCGGAAAGGTTTGAACCAGTGGGAAATGTTTCCATTGGTTTTCTAGCTTTGATCACAAGAGGGAGTATTTGCAAGTAATCTTTCCATGTAAAAACAAAAAATGCTACTTAACACCGTTAGCAATTGATTTTGGCAATTGTTTTCCACAATGCATCAGCAGCATCTATATGAAACTTGCAACAAGTACATTCCTTTTCTTGTTTGTCTGTTTGTGGAAGTTCACATGATGAGGAGACCTTCAGAAATTTCATGTATACCACTCACGTACAC
Organism: Colius striatus; assembly: GCF_028858725.1. NCBI lineage: Eukaryota > Metazoa > Chordata > Aves > Coliiformes > Coliidae > Colius > Colius striatus. Next base: position 72,178,878 of record NC_084762.1, on the reverse strand, counting down.
AGATTACTGTGACATAAATTCTTTGGTAACGTGTCAAAGGAATAAAGAAGACTTTCATCTACTTATATCTTTCTGCCTAAAAGAGATTGGTCTTTCCATAAAGGGAATTTTAATTTCTGTTAGTTATAATCTTTAGTTATAACTTTGTGTAAGGTAGAATGTCAGAGAAAGGAATATGTGGAGTAAAAATAAAAAAGATCTGTAAAAAAAAAAAAAAACGCAGATTTGGACCAGTGTGATTTAAAGATCATAGTTTAAACCTATTTTCAAGTTAATAACAGCAACAAAAGTTTTCATTTATTAACAGTGACATGGTTTGAAGATATTTTTGGTGCTTATCAGTTATCTTACACTAAATAAAGGGAGGACAACCAGACTAATAGAATGAAAATGAAGTAATATTACAGTTAGCTTTTTACATGTTCTATCCAAACATCTTGAAACTAAGTCATGAATTAGTAAAAATTCATAACTTTCATGAAAATTAAGAATAAATTTTTCCCTGTCTTTGACCTATAAGCAGAATTTGACCCAGAGAGGGCTACACTGCTCATGCTATTGGAGAGCAATGACAGCAACGGTGAAGGAGAACCCCATATTGTTGGAACAGAGAATTGCTTAAGATTTCAAAGCAAAATGGCAGAAAACTTCATGATTCCCAAACTGCTTGGTTAACCTTCTTATTTAAAAAGGTTACAGAACTACTAGAGAATCAGAGGAACATGGAATGAGGTAAGGAAGACTTGTTTTAAAGCCACACTGTCAGGTCGAGTTACGCTTTTTATAAATGTGGGGTTTTTTTTAAAGACTGATAGATCAAAAGAAAATTTATATGAAATCAAATGTGGAAAATTATTCCACTGAAAAAAAAGCAAACCCTTTTGTTTATATTTAACGATTTCACCACAACATCTGCAATCCAAAGAAAATAGCTTTGATCAAACTCTTCACTGCAAATTTTTCTGGCCTTCTGTAAGAGTGATTAATCATTTTGCAGTAAGGAGAGCTGCTCTTCCTGGTCAACATGTAGTTTTCCTGACTGCACAGAGGTGTTTTGATGATGGTTGGCAGAGCAGCCTGTCAGGATCTTGCTCACTGACATTGGTGATAAGCGGTAACCTATCAGAGCCAGTGGGAATGTCTGAGCAACCAAATTATGAAGGTGTGGAAAGTGCCAAGCCAATGCTCAGAGGTGTGATAAAGGATGGTGCCTTTCTGCCCTTCCTCTCCAAAGTGCCATTTACACCTGCCAGTTCTGCAATGTGCTTGTGGAGCCTGCACTCTTGAGGATGTTTGTCAGCAGCCAGAAGAGAGGTGGGAGAGGGCATCGACTGGCTGTGGCCCCACACACTCCCCAGTCCTTGCACTTGGAAGGAGGTACTGCTGCTCTCTAACAAAGAGAAGCTTAAACTGGAGAGCTTGAAGTGAGTTTTAATAGCTCCAGGTTTGCTCATCGTTGCACAAAGGTTTATCATTTTATCCCCTACTCTATGTCAGTAGTCACTACCTAGCCTGTCCTTCTGACCAGTACTCTTCTTGATGGTATCAACTCACAGAGAAGAGGCGATAGGATGACGTTCGTTCCTGCCAAGGGACAATGTCCATGTCTTGGGGTGACCACTGGGAAATGAATTCATTTTATAGCTCTAAGAACCAAGATACAGTGATTTGTTTGTTTATGGTTTTTTGGGTTTTTTTTTTTGCTTTAACTACACTGGGGAAGTTTTCAGCCAATGAGTTAAGAAGGTTTCCACAAAATTGTCATTTTTTTTCCCAGCTATTACTTAATTTTTCCCAGTTCCTGTGCCTGGTTTCTAAACTGCTTCTACTTTAAAAGCTATATGTTCCCTTCGTCCCAGAGTTGCCCGTAAGAACAGGAGCTCAGAGGAAGAGAATATCCCTTCAGCTTGATGTGAATTGCAAAGCAGGGCTCTCTCCTTCCATTCTTAAACACGAAGGGTGGTATAAGTAGCAATGCTGACAGTGTACATTTGCAGATGCCACCATATGGGTCTTGAAAAACTAGTTGCACCGATGATTCCCTGCACATGTAGGAGACAGTTTGCATTGTTGGCATCGTCCCTGCACAGAAACAAGCACAGCTTAGCAAAGCTAAGCAGATGGCACTAGATCTGGTGCCAGGGAAGCACTGAATTAAAGGTTATACCCACCAGGTTTGATGCAGTGCCAGTTTGAATTGGTACAGAAGCTTCAGCCCACCTGCTTATTGGCCCCGTGACATCTGGCATCTTTTTTTTTTTTTCTCTTTCCCCTTGGACTAAGCTAAATGCAGCAAGGAAAAAATGTCATTTTAAAAGCTAGTTACCAATAAATGGGATTAAAAATCCGTAAGAAAAGAAAAAAGAGAAAGCTTTACAAATACAATGTGTTTAACGCTGCTGTGTTAGAGGTTTTGGGACAGCTTGGGGAAGATTATATGGTGGAAAATAAGGGTCTGGGTAAAACCGCATTTTACGGAACCACTTAATGGTCAGGGCGGCATACTAATGAACATGCATAGCTGTTAGGAGTTTATGGCTATCAGCAGCCTGCACATAACAGCTCACTGTCTCAAACTGTCACCGTACATATGTTGTCACTCAGAGCAGGAGAGATATTTTATGCCTTGCCATTTGAGTGTGGCCAGTGTAGGTGCCTAACAAAAAATAATGTGTCCTGCTAAACTTATTGCCCCACTTAGGTTTCTCCTTCACTCATTTCTATTGTGCTACTCATTACACCATTTACCTTATGAAGTTTATCCTTGTTTTTTTTTAAACCAGTCTCTTCTTTCTCTCCACACGTTCACATGCTTTATACACAAATATGCTGCCATAGGGACTGTGCTTGTTGCACAGACTAAAATTGTTTATATGTCTTCTCCATTAGGGATTTAATCCTTGCTCCCTTGGTGTGAAATGAAAGCATGCAGCTGTATGGCACTCTGGAGATGATTACCATTAGAGCTAAGCCTGAGTTTATACACACCATGAGCCAGATTAATCAACAATTTATTGACTCAGAATTGAATCCATACAGCATTGGTTTTGACTTTTTTTTTTCTTTTCTTTTTTTTTTTTTAAAGAGGCACTCAGATTACCTGAATATTTTTTTGTGGTGAGTTGTCAGAAAATCATTTAACTAGATTTATTAAATATCTGAAAAATAATGACAGGCATTGTGTGATTTCTAAGGCTTCATCACAGAATGGCAGGGAAGTCAATTTGCTTATAAACCGTAGACATACATTTTTAAATCTTCAATGCTGATTTGGAGTCTTCATTACAAAAAGAAAGAAAAAATGATCAGCTTTGGAAAGTGCCTTGAATTTTCTTGGCTTCTGTATAGTCAGCACCAATGTTTAAAAAAAACAAATGGAAAGCTGATAGGAGAGGATAAATAAGGCAACATATAGCTGAAGAGATAAATGCACCGAGGAACTACTTGTAATCTAAGTGCATTTCACAGCAAAAGGCAGTTGGTCAACTGTTGGTCTTCTCCGTACAGCAATGAGAAAAGCATTGTATGCCTGGAAATCTTCAGCTTGGGAATATTGAAACAAAACAAAACAAAGCCAAACATCTTAAACATCCAAATTTTCCACTGCTGAGCTTTGAGACAGTATTTGCAAGGGACATGATCCAAACCCCACTGAAGTCAGTGGAAAGGCTTTGTTAGATTATGTCTGTCTTTTCTTGACCTTGCTGCTGGTATCTCTGCCTCTTGTTTTCACCATTATGGTACTTTCCACTGCAGGAGGCTGCCCCATGAGCCCTTTCCCAGAACTGATATGCGTTGTGTTTGAAGTTAACCACTGACTTCGGGATGTGCTTTGGCCATTGATTTCTAGGGACAGAAGTTTGGAGCTTTCAGCTCTAACCTTCTAGGTTTGCTCCTTGTGGATGACGGCTTCAATACAATAAATGAAGACACAAGAATCACAGAATCGGAGAATCAGAGAATCATTTCTCGCCTTTGTCACTGAAGATCAAAGCCTTGGACATAACTAACTTACTTCAGATGCCCCTGAAGCAGCCTGATCTATGAACATCACTGTGATTTAGACTTTCACGAATGGAGTTGTGCAAGGTCAGCTCTGCTGGTTTTGGGGTTGAGTGAGGAGAGCCAGACTGACTCACTTTTTTGTGTGTCATTTTAAGTTTCATCAAAGCAATATTTGGGCTATTTTCTTGGATTTTGCTGAATGTCAACACTGAAATAAAAACAATGGGCCAGAGTTCAGACCCTTGTTCAAAATAGATTCTTCTCCTTTTCTTCTCTGAGCTTGGGGAATTCATCATGCAGCCCAGTAGCAGTACCAATAGAAAAGTGGTTTGTTTGTTGTTGACTTTTTTTTTTAAAAAATAATTTGACAACTGTTGTATTTACATAACAGATTGGTAAATATTTTGGAGAGAAATTGGTTTCCCTAGTTCCTGAAATTTCCTCATCTAATACTACTTTTTCAGAATATAGTCTATTAAAATTCTTCCCTTGCATTTTCAAGTTATAGACAATATTTCACATTACCCAAGGACAACTATGTTGAATTTAAAATAACATCCATAAACAAAATATTATAAACAAATTATTTCATATCGTTAACCAACATACAATAAGAATAAATCTTTTTTGCTAATGATTTATTCTACTTTCTTCTCGTATGATTTATTTGTACTGTAATTTAGATTTTTCACCTGTCACCCCTTCATCATTTCACTCTACACCATCTTCAGCTTCTTCCCCACTCTTAGTATCTCTCAGCTTCTTCTTTGAACTCATATCATCGTTGGCTCCTCTCATGGAATTTGAAATACAAAATTTCTTAAACCCTTCAGGGACAACTTCTGGATTTGTCTGATCCCATGCTGTCTTAATCCAATGACAAAAGCAGTGCTGCTTTAGGTCTTCTTTATCTTCCCGGTAGGAGTTACAGCAGGATCCCCTGTCAAAAGCCATAAGGGCTACAAGCACTCTTTAAAGGGCTTGTTCTCTACTACATCAGACACCTGCAGTTGTGACATTGCTCCTGGTATGACTGCTATAGTGACGTTCATTTCTCCAGTTATCGCTTTCACTGCTGGTGTTAGATACCCTTTAACTGTACCTAGGACAAGCATTCTCCTTTTGCGTACCGACACACCTGGTCTCCCGTTCCAAATATTGCTCAGCCAATCCTTCATTAAGTCTGTAGACATCCATCCTAGGTTTTGACACCTAACAATTATTCCAGTAGGCAGCTGGTCCTTCAGCATTGTTTTCCGCTTCAAGATCACATACGGTGGCAATTTTATACCATCTGCTAACACTGCCAGCATTACTGTAATGCACGTTTTTTCATTCCCCAAAGTTTTGATGATGACGGATTTTGTGACTATTTCTTCAATGATGTTATTGGATGGCTCATCAAAGGAAACTGGTGTCTCATCTGCATTTCTCATTTGGCTCAGTAGATAATCATGACCTTTATGCAATCCAGTCATATATTACTGGAAAGCAATGAATTTTTTGGTGAAATTGGAAGGTAGATGTTGGCAAAGTGAAGTCCTTCTCTGTAGGCAAAAACCGTTATGACACATCATCAGTATGCACCATCCATTACTAGCTTTGAATTTTTGCCATGTAATTTGTCATGCTTGTGCTATTCCTTGAGATTTCTGTATTAATGATTTCCCATGTAACTAGGCTTCTATCTTTTTTTTCCTTTTTTTCAGTGCACACATTCTGCAACTTCTTCTGTTTGAGCAGGACAGCTGGACTTGATGACCTCCAGAGATCTCTTCCAGCCTCAACTATTCTGTGGTTCTGTGACAGTTCATGGAAATGTCCTTTTTCAGTCACTGAATAATTTCTGCATTGACTTAGAGCATAACAGCTTCTGTTTTGATTATTTCCATCTTGGCACATTTGCCTCAGTAATGTTATATTTCCTCTTGGACTCACAGTTGTTAGTTTTCTCTGCATTCAGTACCCCATGAGTTTAAAATCTGCATTTTAACTCCTGCTTATATTTCTTGGTAAGTTCCCTATTGCAATTGTCTCCCTCATTCCCACATGTTTTACTGCATAATTCACCTAAGACTAGGAAAAAAATCTCAGTGAAATTCTCTGATCCATCCCATGCTTCTTCAGTGACTAAGAAAACCTACAATGAACTCTTGTGTGTCTTATTCAAACTCTGGGCTGTTTTAGGTGTATTTGTGCACATAGCTGAGAAACTTTCCACCGTGCACAGTCATGGTATCATAATAATGCAAAAGGAAGACAACCTCCAACTTGCAAGTTAAATTTTTGGGCAAAATCCCCTAACTTTGCTTTTGGGTAAGTGATCTGTTGTTTTATGTTGCTGGAATTGTGGTCAGATTTAGTCAGCAGTTTTCAATAGTCAGAAAATCATCAACACAGTTTGCGTATCCACTCAAGGATAGCTAATTTTATTTATTAAACTACTTAAACCAGGTCTGCATAGCATGTGACTTGTGAAATCATCTTTTTTGTGTGTGCTCTAGCATGGGCAGAGGTTGGCTGAGCAATAACTCTCATGGAGTTGTCCAGGCTATGTCTAGGCCCGTTACCCTGTTGGTGTATACATACCTCTGGTGTGCTGGCTAGGCATCCAGTTAGTGTTTACGCACCTCAAGAGGAATATTAGATCTCTTACCTGGTATTTTCTTACTGTAGACTGTATGACAGTTATACTTGCTTTCTATACAGACATTTCATGTAATATACAATACTGCCTATAGAAATCATGTAGTCTTAGATTACACGGAAAATCCTGCTCATAACAACACAAAATGCAACATATTTTCAATACATAAAGGAAACTATGCAGAAATAACATTTTAACAATTAAAACAGATTGAATTGAAATATTTTTCTACTTTGAAATGCATAGAAGAAATACAATGAGATGATTTGCATTAACTAAAAAAATCCAAACCAGTAACACCTTGTCTTTGCATATAATTGTTTGAAATTAATCACTAGCGTAGTTTAAAAATAACAACAATATAAATTGGTAGCATCCGACACTTCTACTGCCTTAATCCATAAGCATTGAACTTCAAGTTTTTTATTCACCCAGAGACTAATTCGGGATCATAAATTGTGTGTTGTTGTGAAGTGCCTCATAGCAATGGAATGTATTTAACTACTTTAATTAAGCTACAACCGGATCTATTTTTAAAAGAGCCTTGCTCCTTCATTATTTTGGTGAGTTGGATTTAACTTCACAAGTTACAGAGTAGAACTGTTTTATAGACTTTCTTTATTATTCGAACAGTAGACAAATAAAAGTGGACATAAAAAAGGTCGTTTGTTTTTGAAAGTTTTATTGCTCCAGTTACAGATAGTACATATAAGTGTAAAAAGACTGTGGCCCATATTAGTTCCGCTATATATTTCTGAGTTTGCTCTTTAAATTAAAAAAGTGTGATGGCATGAAAAACAGATGCTTTCAACTCATTTTCCTCCAAAGCGAGAAAAAAATATATGTTTGTTTTGAAGTGCTAGGACAATTGTATATAGAGATGGATCATTCCTAAAAGATTCTCTACTTCCTAAGCAATTTCTTTGGAGTTGGCATAGGCCACATTGCAGTTCACAGGCTCAGGTCTGAATTTTGGAGATGTTTAATCGAAGAAAACATAGGTTTTGTTTGGTGCAAAATCTGCCTCACAATGTAAAGCCTCCAACCAAAATTTTATACACATCTGCTGCATCTTACTTTATGTGAGAAATCTTGAAGCTGGGGGCCACTGAACGGCTGCAGATCTGCTCCATGCTGAATACTTCTACAGTATAAGAATTCAATGTGCTGTGAAGAGGGAAATGACTGGAAGCCTTCACTCAGCAAGTCTGCGTCATCTATCTGCTTACGATTTAGTCATATAGCAGTTCAAGTAGATTTTAGATTTTTATTCATCAAATATTTTCATATATCATATATTCATAATCATGAAAAAAACCTAGGACAGCTGCAAACTCCTCTTGTGGGTGTTCAGATTCCTCTTCTTGGTTAGCCTCTTATTCATTTGCATTAATATCATCTCTTTTCTGTGGGATAATTTGCTAGTTTTCCACTGGTCACTTCTTAAAATGTTAATACTTTTTTATTCTTTTCTAATTTGAATTTGTACTAAGATTATTTCATTTTCCTTTTTATTTCATTTTCAATTTTACTTGGAGACTTTGCTAATGGAGCGCTGAAAATGAGTTAAGGGTATCAGCTAGACTAAATGTTAGATTATCAGCAGAACATGAGGCTTCTTGTTTAATGTGGTTTTGCACTGGCACATCATGTACATATGTCATTTTTAAGCACTGGCACAAGTAGACAGTGTATAAAGTATCCAGATACAAAACCTGTTCAGTTTGTGCTGGATTAGCATGTAAAAATGAGATTTTGCTTGTAAAAATACCCTAGTTTTCATACAACTGACATTGTCGTGCTCAAATCTGTTCCCTATCAAAATCAGAGGGATCATAATTTTTAAATTGAGCTTGAAGATCAAGTTCAGCAAGGTGTATGTCACTTTCACTGTGACATCTGTGGTGGTGCTCCCAAGGACATCCTTTATGTTTACATTTTATAAAGATTTCATACAATTTGCAGCACGTTATTAATTGTGAAAACATGAAGTTTAAGTGGAAGAGACATACAGGGAAAGTATCTAAAGGGGTGTATCTTAAATACATCAGGTAAATAATTAGAAGATAGTGCTACAGTGCAAGGTGTGGGAAAGTGAATTAATGTAGCAGCCTGTATTAAAAATCACTCTCCATCCCAGAACAGCCAAATGACAGTATGACATCCACCATGGTGAGCTTGTGTTTGAGTATACAGAAACATTCCCTGGGGAGGAACAGCACTGGTCTTTGAGGTAATTTAAAACAAGCAAATAGATGTTTGGGAAACCAAGATGGAATAACAAAATACTGAAATTAAAAAAAAAAAAAAAATAAAAGGCTAGCTATAGTTATATTGTATAAAGAGGTTGTTAAAACAAATACCTAAAATCAATTTTCTTCCTCATATGTCTTACAATTAAAAAAGAAACATAAAATTGTCTTCAGCAAAGATTGCCTACAGCTAAGAAAAAATTATTCTACTACATGCAACTCAATACTTTAAGGGAAATACCAGCCACTACATGTATAAGATCGGTAATGAAGTCCAACTGTAGAGCTGAGAACCTGTGACAAGGGCCAGTCTTCATATAGAGTCCCAAGTTTATTTGGACAGAAATATGGAACACTTACTCAAAGAATCAATAGTTCATTACAGGATCAAAGACAAATGAAGAAAGTCATCTGGGAGTGCGTGATTTTTTTTATTATTATTTCTCCTGCACTGGGAAATGTTGTATAACTAGAGAAGGGACTTGCATTAATTACCTGATTCTGGGGTGAAATAACTTCAAGGAGATGAGTTTTGATGCACGTGTGAATTAAGACAGAATTTCCTTGCGGGTGTGTAATTATGGAGATTTAGGGGTTTTTTTAACATTCACATAAATATACAGTAATAGCAATACTGCAAAATCTCCACTAATATAAATGCTTAAACTCTCTTACTTAGACAATGTAGAGCTTCTTTCCATCTCTAAATATTCCTCTGATATAATATCTGGAAAAGAATTGTTTTAAAGATATTTGGAGAAAGGTCTCTTAGATCAAGTTTTGGTTTCCAGTGTAACATTTTCCTCAAAAAACCTGAAGGAACATTAGCAGCAGTGATGGCTTCTTCCTGGACTCATCAGTCAATGAGAGAGCAGAAATACGTCATTTGAATTGCATTGCTAAACAAATTACATGTCTCGTATTAAATACAAGCAACACAGTAGGCTACAAAGAGTTACAAACTTAAAAGGAGAAATGATGTGACAAATGCTTTTGAAAAAATAAAGATTCTTTATTTGTGAAAGTATGTAGACAGCATTATATGCTTAATTATTCACGTAGCTTTAATGAGGATAATGATTCAAAATCCAGAGGAAATGCCTACAGTTTTTGAATAGTTGGATTAAGAAGCACATATAAAATATGGAATTGGCTGTAAATATAATTAGCTCCTAGTTTCATTTAAGTGATTCTCAGGACCCAGGATGTGTTCTGTAGTGAGCAATGGCAACTTTGCAGCAGCAGTCAAAGCACCTAGTGGAAGTGACCACTGCAAAATATTTTTGTCATAGCTACAGGTAAAAGATAACCAAGCAGTGACTGCTGTAATCAGAGTTTTCCATGCAAAAGATTGAGCATGTTCTAAAAAAGTATCTGTCGTGTGACTACAATGTCACTGAGTTATGACAAGGAAATATCTGTGATATGACAGTGGCATCGTATAACTGTCAATATAAAGTAAGTGCGATGGGATTGCTCTGTACTCTAAAGCAACTGTCATGTAACAGGGGCTGTGACTAGGCTGTAATAAGCAATGCGACTGCAGCATGCAGGCAGAGTGACTGATAAGTAGCTCCTAGAAGAGATCACTCTCAATTAAAATTGACTCTAACAGTTTTGAAGTGCCACGGACCCTATTTGCAGTGACAGCACCTCCCCTCAACTTTGATGGGCTTTTAGTCAGGACCTCATGAGAGACCAGGCTAGTTTGGTACTGTGTGTCTGGCAGCTTTTAATCCCATCTGCACTAAGGGAGCTGACCCTAGATACAGCTTTACGAGCAAATGCTCCCCAAGATAAAAGCGGGCAACCCTGGTGAGTGGCCAAAACACAGGGTCAGACTGGGCTCTTTAGATGTCATGGTCTCACCCCCAAGACTCCCTGGGATGGCATTACCCTGTGCTAAACAGGACAGAGATCTCATTCTCAGGGAGATCCCCACTGTCTGTGAACACTGGACTAGGCCTCTGTGGGTTCATGGCCTCTCTGCTGGTCAGCCATTCCAGCTGGCTGGAATTAGTCCTCAATGATGAATGCCATGGGCACTTGGCAAGTAAGGAGAGAGCCTGTTACAAATTAATTAAGAAAAGGAAAGAATTATTATATTCATATCACAGATGGAGATATTGATGTTCAGATTAATTGATTTGCCCTGAAGCTATGCAACATGTCATTAGCAGCCTTGTGATTACAGTAGTGTTGGTTGAAAAATGGTTTTCATGAGTAGTTCTCAATTTTCCAATATATCAATGGAGAAACCTAATTCTCTGAAGGAGAGATATGTTCAGGGTGGGTTTTTTTTGCAAAGAGAAAGCTCTTAAATATTTTTCATTATTTTTAGCTTTTGAGATTTCATGTTTCCTCCCCTCCCTCAGATTTCCTTATCTTTCAGTTTGCCTTAAATAATATTTGGAGCATTAAAATGAGAGAAAAAAAAATCAGAAGAAAGGTTAATAGCACTTTTCATTTCCTTTTATCTTTTGGAAATGCAATGACCATCTTTGCTTTGGAAGAAGTTCCAGACGGAAAATTAAAAGCTGCTTTAGAATGCCAAGTTTGCCTTATGTAAGATGAAGGCATGGACATTTTTACATCAGTGAGACTTGAAAAAAAGTCAGTGATGCCATGAGAGGCCAGATGACTAATTTGAATGCTTCTCTTGCTGGTATTGTTTAACATACAGGGATCAAACTTATTCTTGTTTATTTCAGTAATTAAGCAAATGAAAATAATCTATATTAAACGTCATAGCCAGTACCCCAAAATAATCTTTAAATGGGAATTATAAGCTACATTCTATATGTCATTTACCTCAGATCTGGTCAATATCTCAAGTAAATACTATTGTTAAATTTGCATACTGCTGTATTTAGTGTTCTGATGATGCATGTTCAAGACTACTATTTACTGACTTCCATTCTACATTTTACCTTTATTCAGGTTTGCCTAATGCACACTGGATGGACCCCAGCAGCTCTGTTGGAGTGTGGTTTGTAGCTTAGTAGGTATTTTAGAAAACATGTTAATTTGGAGAGCATTCTCGTCTGAAGCGATTGTGCAAAGTGGCCTTTGGACCCAGCAGACTGTAAAGGCTCGGAAGAAACTGTTGCAGTCTATTATGCTAATCCTCCTTACAGGCTTTTGGTTCAATAATCTGAGCACTAATATTTCCTTAGGTCTGTTGTGTCAGTCCAGCTGCCTTGCGTTCATATTAAATTTATGTTCTTAATATCTTTATGAGATTTTATTGAAAAGGGAAATGTGCAATTTACACCCAAATTCAAAGAGTTTTGCTATCCCCTTGCATTCCCACTTTCAAAAATCCCAAATGTGTTAGTTCATGTAATGAATTGTTGGTGTGTATGTTATTGTATTCAGGTCACAAATCAAACCAACTATGTTGGAAAGGAATGCAGACATCACTCAAGTGAGGAATAATATTTCATACTAAACAAAGGAGGATGAGAATAGAAGTTTATCCTATCTGAAAATGGTTCTGTTTCTGCATACCAATGCCTTCTATCAGCAGAAACACCTGCAGCCACCATAAGGTCTACCTTTCAAAGGGAACATTTTCATCTTTTCCCTTTTTCTTTAATATAAAGGAGAAAAATAAGTATACTGGTGTGCAATTAATTGTAAAAATTCACAGTTGAAAAGATTTACTTGTGGTTCAGCAGTGTAATCATTTGTTGGGCATTTGCTATAAATCACGGGTGTCTGCTTTTGTCTCCACTAATTAATACACTAACTTATTATTAAGTCACTTAAACATTATATGAGATCTGGGCTGTGCAGAGAATTAGGAGGGGAAGGAGAATCCTTGAAGTTCTATTGCACAGCTAGAAAGTGTACAGTAAATGTATGGGTAGTAGACAGTTGTAAGGCGTGAGACAAGATGGAATAAATATCTCTTAGTAACTATGCTTCCCATCCATAATTGAAAAAGCCCTTTATTTTGCAACCTTCAGTGTGTCAGTTCAGTCACTCTGGCACCAAAGGTCTCAAGAACAATAATTCAAAGCAACTGGTACAGTAGTAAGTGAAGTTTTAAACAACAGTAGACATGTTGATTAGAGCCTTTGGAGATGCATGCCCTGGATAAAGGTTAACCTTTGTGAACTTTGAATACAAAGCTTTCAGATGAATTTTATATGAATTCTGGTGACAAAGAAAAGCACCATTCAGCAAGGGCTGATTAATTGAGCTACACTTCATTGTAAACCCCTGATAATGATGGAAAATAAATTTAGCAATGCACTTTGTAGCCATACAAGTTGACGGCATCTCACTAAAAAGCAAGAATCATACCACATAAAGGCCCAGTTGAATACCTCTGAAGATAGTCTGGTGAGTGAAATGTAAAGCCAGGATTTACAAATATTACATAAGTGAACACTGTTACTGCACTCAGGCTGAAAAATCCTGTTCAAATCCAATAAGTGGTTTAAGATGTGTAAATAGAGGTTTCTGCAGGGAGTCAGGCATTAGAAGCCACCTGGAGCATGTGGTAAAGATTGTATCCATCAATACAGCAGCTGGGCTGAAATTATAAAGAGAGCTGCTTTCCATCACGCTTGTTTTAATGCATACGTTTCTCCTGTCAGTAGCACCCCAGGAAAACTACTAACTACAAAAATGAATGGTACCCATTACCTGATATTCATACTTGTGACAACAGAGACAACAATCACAACACAACAGTAAGCAAAAAAACTGATATCCAAATTATTTTTAAGTTGCTGCAATGGAAAGATCTTGAGAACCAGTTGGTAATATTTTAATAACGCTGTAAGTTAGAAGAATGAAGCATGCATCTGGCATTCAATCCAAAGTTTCCTTCTGCTCCACACATTCATCAAATCACCCACCAAAGTATTTTAATCAAAAGTAAGATCAGTAAAAAATGTTTCCAGGAGAGGGAACTCTACACAATGTCCAGCTGTATGCCAGTGCTGAGGAAAACATGACAGTGTTTTCTATTTTGATCTTTTAAAAATAGCATGGCTTTGACATAAGTGTGTTCCGTATGCATAAAGAATGCATTTTAACTCTATGTTACTGTGGGACTGACTTCAGAAACAGGTAAAGTAGGCAGCTGTTTGCCGTAGGTAATAGCTCAGGGCAGCAAAAATATCATCTGTGATTTCCTTCCCAAACTGGTAAGAGTGATGGGTCAGAAAAATGTGGTCCTCAAATTACAAAGAGCTACCAGGAAAACAATGTACCAATGACACTGTGAAACAGGAAAGGAAACTGTTAAACTGATCATTGTAAAGTCATTTTTAAAAATAATAATAAAAACCAGGCAAGCCATATTGCATGTGTAGGGACAGACTGTGCCACTAAGTCACAGGCCCAAGCTGTGGGTGGTGAGGAGTAGCATTGTTCCCCAGCAATTAAAACGAACATGCTCACCACATAACTCTGCAGTGTGTTCCTTCCTCTGAAAGTTGTGCCGTCCTTCTGCCTGCACTTCTGCTCCCTGACAAGACCAGTCATTGAAGTGGGCAGCAGCCCTCACTGATGTTTCAGAGTATTTGAGGGACTGCAAGTGTTGCTGACATCATTTTGCAAAGAAGGTGAACTGGGTATCCTGAGTGCTTTCTATTCCTTTTCTTGTGCATCAGTTCATGCATCAGGAACTCTCAGACCAGTATTTAGGTTATAACATTATTCCATGTGGATTTTGAAGAAATACATTAATACTGATGCTGACTGTCAAGAAGCAGATTGTGCAGCTAGATGGACTAGATCTAGACTTGATACATGGGGTCACACTGTGAGTCATCAGTCCTCCATCCCAGATCTCACACAGGTGAGCAGCATCTCACCTGTGGTTGGAGACTGAACTTGATGATTTTAAAGGTCTTTTCCAATCGTAATGACTTTATGATACAATGATTCAATGATTCTATGCCTATAAATGGAGGACCACATTGATTCCTTACCTTTTTTCTCACCTGAATTCTGAATATTTATGGTTTTAATTTTTTATAAAAAGAACAGCAAGCCTGAATTCAAACTTTACCAGAGTGTAACTTTTTTATCAATTAATACTTTATGGCATATGAAGAGAGCTGATAACAGCCCAAAGTCTTCCACTGTTTGCTTTGCCGAGCAGCTTATTTCCTCTGCAGCTAGCCTGATTTAAATGTGTTAATGAAGGTTCCACAAACTTGCCCTGAGTGATTAGTGGACCAAACCAGTTGAGGTGTTTTAGTTGTTCTCCAACGTACTTGAGCTAACAGTGGCGATAGGGATCTCAGGCAGTAAGTCCCCACGTGGGTAATCCCCTGCTGTGTCCCATGTGCCCACACAGATACCGATTAACCTCCCCAGGGCTCCCTCCAAGCCCTGTGCCTTTGCTCAATGGCTCACTTACCCCAGCCTCAGTGATACAGCTTTCAGTCCCTTGTTTTCTAGGACTGCTTTCTAAGTACTGATGGAGGAGGGGAGGAAAAGGAGTGGGGTGGGTTTTTTTCCCTGTCCTTGCCTCCAATCCGTAGATCCTTTCACTCAGTGGAAATCTGTATCTCTTTCTGCTACCATGGTGATTCAATGGGTTTGAGATTATTTTGCTAAACCTGTCTCTCCCAGGAGACGGCAGTTTGATTCTTGGCGTTCTTAGACAGGTCAAGAATCGCATTAGCTCAGGTCAAAAATGCTCATAGCACAAGGAGGTGAGTTTCAAGATCTTGGCAGAGCAGTAAAAAAGACTTGCTCATGATTCTTGTGATAGACGTTATGATGCTGCCAAATAAAAGCAGTTTTGCTGAAAGAAAACTCACACTGCTACCAGTGCAGTCAGAGACAAACCAGAAATGGAGTAAACAGTCCACCCATGGAGAGGATTAGGAAGAATGTAATATGCTAGCATCAGGTAAATTAAAGGCAGAGATGGCAGGTAAATGTCATGCTTATTTTGCATCTTTGAAGCTGTGTAATCTGAGACAAATTGTTGCATGATGGCTACTTAGTAGCCCAAAGGCAGAAGCACACTTACACTTTGTATGTCCACGGCTTATGTTACACAAACAGCGGTATAAAAGGCCACTGTCCTTGATTTGCATGTGTGCATGTTTAGACTCATTCAGAAATCCACTTTATTCTGCACTGTTACTTATGTATACAGCAGTTGGCTACACAATGCAGCACATTGTGAACGTGCAGTTGGAAAGTCTTCACCTTCTTATCTTGAAACAGAACTGGATAAAAAGGATTTTTAACTACATGACAAAGGTGATTTTAAAATAAGTATTCTATTTTGAAATGTAAATTATTAGAAAGCTACCATAAATTGAATCATCCTCCTAGAAATTATCAAAGGGTACTTTGCAATAGCTATGTCATAGTTATATCTAATACTGGAAATATTCTATATATGTTTTCAAGATGATGACTCATTTCTTTTTAGAGAAGATATACAAAATGGAAGATTCCACAGAACTGATACTTGTGAAACCTTTGTTTCAAAAGTTCAGTAATAATTGTTTTACCCATATCTATCTTGAAATGCTCTTAACACACAAACTTCATGTTGTGGTTTGTTTATGTTTGATATCTTACACATCAAGTTTTACCTAAAAGCTTCAAAGCACCATGTAAGCACTAGATTATGCAACAGTCTAGTGTTAATTACTATCATGTCAATTTTACAGAGCATTAGAAGAACCCATGTCATATCAACAAATTTGAAAACCTCTTCTCAGTCTCATTTGGAACATATGATAAATATTGCCTCAGTTTTAAGCTCATTTGTGTGGTTTTACTCATGATAATGGTTTTCCACAGCTTTAGCGGTATCTTCAAATTCTAACACCAGTCCACTATGAATCCAGGACCTCCTTACAACAGCCACGATACTCAGAAGAGTGTTCACCTGCTCAGCTTTACTTATGTTGTCATTCTTGTATGGTATTCTGCATTTCAATTTACAGCAATAGTCATTCTACTGCCTTGGACTGCTTATAGGCTTTTTCCTCTATGACCATAAACTTAACTTTTCCTCTATGAGTGCAGAATATTGGAAGGAATTTTATTTCTCAATGTTTGTTTCATGCCCTGGCTTGTTCCACATGACTTCTTTCTTCAGGCATTATTTTTAGCTGGCAGTCTTGTAAATATGGACTTACCAGTAAGTGGTGTTCAACTTCAGTCTCAAAAAACAAGGCTTTTAAAAAATAAATATGTCTTCTAAATATTCATTTCAGGAAACGAAACATTCCCAGATGAAACAATGCCAGATCTTCTGAATTCTATGATTTAGAAAAAGCAGGGGAAGGACTGAAACCAGCTGAATTCTTTCCATGGAAGTTCGCAAATTTGTTAAAATAGTTAAAGGCATTAATTTGTGAGCCATTCAGAGCTGTAAACCAGATTTGCCTATTTATGATGATATATACCTTAAATCTCAAAGGTAATGAGACTGTGGGGTTTTTTTTTTTTTGTCTGGGAAAGACCTTTTTTTGCCATAATTTTTAATATGTGTATATATTTTTACAGGAAAAATTGTCTGTTTTCGCTATTCTCAAGGAAAGCTAACGGGGAAAAACTGACACTACTGTCTAGCCCTGGGAAAGTTATTAAGGGATTATGTTCCCTTGTCTGGGAACATGGAGCAGCTTGTACTCTGCAGCCGCGATTGGGATGGTGTGTCTTGCAACAGAGAGGGAATATTATGGTTCCCTTCCCCTGTAAACCTCCTGCTGTCGAGTATTGACAGTGGTTGGTACCCACTGTGACACAGCTTGATGAGGGGGAAACCACAAATGCATTTAACAGTGGAAAAGACAGTTCAGAGGTCCATAAAAAGTGCTTGGTGGCTCCGGTTTATGAACAGAGAGGACTTTAATAAACCATGCCCAGATGAAAGTGTTTAGAAATCACTGTCCCAGAGCCCAGAAAACCTACCAAAATGGGGACAAAATGTGAAAAGGTAAAATTTTTGGCTAAAAATGGAGATTTGTGGCTAGACTTTTTACTATACCTAAACATCAACTGTCATCATGCAAATTATTGTACTTTGTATTACCAAAGAAATTGGGAAAAAATATTATCAGAGAGAGTCTTTATTTTCAAGTATATGAATAACCCTTTGATTGAAAATTGGATGCAACTGGACATATCGTTTCCTCATTCACTTTGCACCGTTCCTTTCCCTCGCTCTAGACTCGAGAGTCTAGATTAGTCTACATGTGAGCAATAGAAGGATGGCTCAAAAGCTTCGCTATGCACTTCTTGTCTTTTCCATGTATGTCCACTTTAAGAAGCCAGTTAGAGGGGAGGTAACAAAATAAATAGAAATACTTCTTAAATCTGTAGACTCCTCCCTTCTTAGAAAGGCCCTCTTTTCCTGTCTTGCTAGAATGGGAATAACCTGAATTGTTATTATTTTTCAGTGAAAAGTTGAAGATGGATAAACATAGCCTTCTCTATTGTAGAGGAATTTGTATAAACTTTGCTGCACCAGAAGCAGCTTCAAAGTTGTTATGTCTGTATTAATGGTCCTACCTGAGGTGAGCACAGTGCTTATAACGGTAGTAACATAGAAGCTGAATTAGTGTGAAATGTAACATCAATAGTTGCATATCTCTGAGTAGCAGTAGACACTTTAACACTTGCATCTTTGCCTTTTTATGAAAGTGCTCTTCGAGAATGTGAATCATAAGCTTGATGTACATTTTTGCTCATGAGGCGCTTCATAACCAAAATCCTGTCTCTGCTCAGAAGTGAAAAATTGTGAGCCACCTTCTAGCTAGAAGCTTCCTCTGGCCTCTTGTGAGCTAACTTCAGTAACTGGATTTTGATTTTCTTTTTTCAATTTTTATTTTTCAGCTGATTTCAGTGTGAGAACAGCCAATGTGGATATGTGCCTTCTAAAATCTGTAGTATCTGGAAAGACAGTTATTTTTATCTGTCAGAGATTCTGTTGTTTTTTGCCAGCCATGTTGTTTTTTGCCTTCCATTAAAAAGCTCAAGTTCAGTTTGGATGCTGGTGTGGAAGGTCAACAGATTGATAGAATTCTTATTTTTCAAACTATTTGGGTTTTTTTTCTTATTATATGAACATATTATCATGCCAGAAGGAGTCAGTAAAAGTAGATTTTCATGATAATCACTCTAACACTAAAAACATTACAATGGGTTGGATCATGCTTTATCTATTGCACGTTTTTATATGTTGAATTGCACAGGAATGCAGTTCTGCCTGCTTTTGTATGTATGTTTCAACTGAATAAATAACCCCTCTCCATCTTGAAGCTCAAGATATTTATAGGTTGTGTGGTTTGCTTTGTTAGTACAAACTTTCCCTTCTCCTCAGTCTCCCTAGTCACTCATAAATAATACAGACCATAGTACATTCTGATTTTTCCAACAACATCTCCTTTTCACATTTATTTATTTCTTTTTATCATTCATGGTAAATTGGTAAATGTTAAAACTAACATAAATATTTCCTTTAACAAGGGAGACAATTTTTTTACGAAAAAAAGGAACTAGGTCTGACTAATTTCAACTAAAGTTGTGTATTTGATCCATAAGCTTCGGTTCTATATTAAAGTGACAACTTAATTGGTGGTTATGGCTAGATCTAATTAAATCTAATAAGGGCGATGAGCCTTTTTAGGTTGGCATATCCATACCGACAAGTTACAAGTGTATGTTACTGTATTATGTATTAGATATCTTGAAGCAGAAGAAATAACCATGTCTTTGCTGTGCATGTGGTACTAATGTCAGAAAACAACATCCTAAAACATAAATAGCATGGAGACAAAATTACAACCCTTTGTTACATTTATAAATTAAATTTTATTAGTAAAAAATCAGCTTCTGATTTTCAAATAGTGCTTAGCCAATTTTCTATATTTTGGATAAAACCTAGTCCAAACAGATGAGGAAGAAGCACTTAAAATTCTTTAATTAGAACAGTATTTTGCCTTCGTAAAAGAAGATTCTGTCAGGAATTTCCTAGAAGCCCCTGAAATAGCAATATAGCACATTTTGTGTCTGCATCACTGAATCCATTGAGGTTATCCATGTATTTACATTGGTCTTCTGTTTGCTTATTTATCTGGGAAAGATGCAGACCTTATTCACTGATGATAAGTACCTGTTGCTATCTAATGCTGCATTTTCTTCTTCCTCCATCTAATCTGATCCTTTTCTTCACTTATCTATTCAAGGGGTATAAATGCCACAAGGATGAGAATCAGGAGAAACCTTAAATTATCCCAAAGCAAGAGTAAGTTATGCCAAATATTATGAGATGTTTAGATTGCAAATCCCTGCCATTGTCATTTTTTGCTCTTCAGTACTAATTACCTTTAATAACAGTGTAATTTGTCTCCTTCCTTGAAAAAAAAAATTATAAATAAAATGAATGTTATGCATATATTTGTGTGTATGTATTTGTATATCAATGCACTAAAGTCTACGTACCTGTGTAAAGAAACAGATCCTATTCTCGTCTGCTCAACACACCTCCAGGTGATCCTGAAGAAGATATGCTAAGCAGAGCTTCTGCACTAATTTGCCATTTAAGGGGATTGATCTGAGACAGATTTTTCATGCGTGCTCAGAACTCATTGCTCCAAATTACATCAATGATAGTTTTGGTTTTGAATGTACGAAGAGAAAGATAACATTAACTAATCGAAAAAGGGGTCTCAGAGGTCTCAGACTGGGTACCCAGCATCAGCAGACACTTTTAGGATTATTATCTATGCCTCATGTCTCCAGATGAAACATAAAGAGCGACTGCTCCATCATTTCACAAGGTTGTTATGAAGATAAGTGTGATTAAACAAGATTTGGATAACATTGTGATGAGCATTGCAGAAACATCAATCATTCTGATTTTAGAAGGTTGTTTGAATAGTATACATCATGGGGCTGCAAATGGGACAGGAGAAAAAG
The DNA here is from genome assembly GCF_028858725.1 of Colius striatus. Lineage (NCBI taxonomy): Eukaryota > Metazoa > Chordata > Aves > Coliiformes > Coliidae > Colius > Colius striatus. The sequence goes on along the minus strand of NC_084762.1, from coordinate 72,158,052 downwards.
AATGGGTAATTGTTCATTAACTGAGGAAGCACAGTCTACTTTGTGTCCTAAGTTAAATCAAGGTACCATGCAAAAGTGGTTCATGATGAGGTTACCAGAGACTGTATTACTAAACCAATTTACAGAAAATTGCAGTTTCTAAGTGCTTGACTTTATAACCAAAACTATATTCTTCACCTGTTTTTAAAAATATTTTTCTTGTATTAAAGATAGGTAACTAAATTGCAATTTCACCCTTGAAGCTTTGTGATTCATACATAATTCATCAAACATTGTTTTAAGTATCTTGTCACCTACACTTGATAGTTTTGCTTAGCATCAGCTCAGCACATTGTATTTGTTAAGATATCCCAGTCAGGTATTTCTTGCCTCATACATTATTAACACAGATTATCACTGGGGCAATTTTCCTCAACCTTTCTTGAAGTTTATTCCTCTTTTTTGAAGATAGGTTGTTTTTTTTTTTTCCCAAAGCTTGTCACTTTCCTAAGCAGCAGCAAGTATTTTAAAGAGACTCACTCCCCCTGACAATCTTTCATTATTGCCTTAGACTGCCACTGCTATGACACTGTCTCTCCCAACACCCGTCTCTTGATGCACCTCTGCTACTCTGGTCAGTTAATCCACATGCATGCCATCAATCTTATATTTTATAGAGGGTTTAAGAAGTGATTAGTATGCCCTGGTGAAACTGTTTGACTTATTTTCATTCTGACCTAGTCTGGGGTTGAATAAAAGGCTATCTAGCTGGACATTAAAGAAGATAGAGAAGAGATGGTTTCTCTTTGCAGGACATTTCACACAAATCAGCTAAGATAAGTAAAATTCTTTATAGTTTTGTTGGTTAGAAACTTGTGCCATGTGACTAAAGCTCTATTCCAGCCTGGGGTATTTTCCCCAGACCTTTTTTCACCAGCACTGTACTTGGAATTCTGACGGGCAGCAACTGGTGCATGCTGTAAACTGCAGTTCTATGAGGGCGTTTAGTAATGTGCACACCACCATAGGAGAAAATTGGGCCAGAAATCATAGTCTGGAGGCAAAGATTTTTCCTTTTCATTAAACTAACAGCAGAAGCTCTACTGAGCTTTTCTCTGCAAGCTGTTACTTTTGGATGTTTCTATAGACTTTCAAAACTGCTAAGTTTCAGTAAATAGCAAATAAAATAATTTGGCCCAATCACCATTTGGATCTATGAAGTTTTACATCTCAGAAAGCTCCTAACAATCAGACAAGCTCAACAGATTTTTAAGAAAGTGTAATCAAAAGCCTGGGGGATGTGTTAGAAGTATGAGTTCTGCCTGACTCTGTTAGTGAAGATGAAGCCAACTGACAGAATTCTAAAGAATATATGTCTCTGTAGTGATGCCTTTCATGGAAGAGCACTTGATACTTTCTGATGATGAGCAAAGGGATTGAGCAGTGCAGTTTTAGTACAACAGTCATGCACTCTCAGCTATGTGAACTGAACTCAAAGAGGTAATGGACTTATCTGAGCACCTTACTGATATTTAATGGTTGCTGTTAGCCAAAGATCCATAGTTTTTGAAAATAAGTAGCTAATTTGTTGTTTTTCTGTAACAGATGGGTCATTAGAACAGGTGAATCATTTGTTAATAAGTTTTATTCTCCAGAGATAAATATTTGTTATTGCATATTTGTATTTTTTTAATTTCATTTTCGTTAATTGCAGTATAAAGCAGTAATACAGACTTGCACTACACAGGATGCATTTATTCAGGGATAAATCTGCATGAGTCAATGCTGATCCTGTAGAGCATGTTTTAAAACTGTTCAGTTGGACTTACCACCAGAGAAGAGTCGCTGCATGGCAAGGGTGTCTTTGCTGTGTTGCATGTATAGTTCCAAAATCACAGCTTGCTCTTTGGATCATCCAGAAAGACAGAGGGAGAGAAACTGCTGGGTATATAGACTGTGATTGCTTATTTTAACTCAATATAAAACATAAGAATACAAGACTTCTGACAGCTTTAAAGCTCAGCAATCTCCAATATGTTGATTCTGCTATTCTATACATTTAATTTTCTTTTTAAAATGTATCATATTTCTCCAAGCAGTGATTTGCTTTTCAAATTATCGTTGCCTAGCTAAGACTTGTGTACCAGGTGCCACGTAAAAGCACGTTAAAAGTAGATAAAAGCAATTTATCCTGCCCTCTAATTAGAGATGTCTTGTCTTTACCACTGACAATAGCAGTATGCAGCTGTGGCAGAGGAGAGATAATAGCACCAGAGCAGAGAAAAATTAAAGATAGGTTATCATATGTTGGCTGATGTAGAGTGTCATCTCTCCATTGCATAGCTAAGATGATCCTGGGGAAGAATACTAACAGCTCTTGGCCTGTCTCAAGCAGATTTATTTTAGTTATTAAATCCAAGATAGGAGTTTATTATAATGAGGCAAAGGGGGCAGAATAATAATGTCTCCATTAAGTACATAGAAAGAGAATATGACTCACCATGATTACCCTATCAATAAATAGATGCACACCACATCCCAGGATGTACCAGATCTTTATGAATGTGGGACCGAGATTCACTTTTGCCCTACCTAGAGTTCCTCTTCAGATGAAGTGGATGAGTGTTGAGGGGGTCATACAATGGGATAGATGACCCAGTGGCATGTCTACTGGATGATAGAAAAGGTACCTTTAGTTCACCAAGAGTTTCAAAATGAATAGGAAAAGAGTGGCATTGGCCTGTACAGATACTCTCTTTATAAATTGTGGTACCTTTAGTATGTTACATGCAGGGAGTCTGCACTGGAAAGATTATGTGGTAAACTGAAATTGCTCTCAGGGTTAAGAGTGAGTAGTGCCTCAAGAGCTGTGGAGAGCTGTCGCGGACTTAGTACGGAGAAGCTGAGTGAGAGTGAAGCTGTCTTGGCTTTTGAAAGCCAATTACTTCACACTGTATAAACACTACTGGGATAAGACTCTAAAGTCCTTATCACAAAACCGTAGTCATCAAACTATTCAGGAGTTAAAGAACTTGTCTTTCAGGAAGGTAATAACAGGGGAGTCATTATCTCTGCACTTTACCAAGGCCAGAAAAGATCTAAGACCAAAGCCAAAACTAATTTTTGGGGGAAAGTGTGCTGGTGGGAAGACATTGTGTTGAAGGCTGTGGTGGGAAATGAGATCATGACCAAGAAATGGGCTCCATATGCTGCAATTCTCTGTACTCAAACATATCATTGACATCTGTCTCTGCTTTGGAGTTTACTCATGGTCAGATCTGCTGGACTGTAGGACGTGGAACATTGTACTGAACAAGCCTTTCAAATCACAGATTCAGATTGCATATGGCATGTTATGCATCTTTCCAGTGTTCTAGATGTGGAGATATAATAAAACTGAAAGAATCTACATCAAGGCACAAAAAGAAAATAAATGTTGTATGGCAATCAGAATCAACAATAACTTCTGAAAATCTAAACAGACTTTCAGAAAGAGTAATATTAGCATTATTGCAATTGGAAAAAAAATATTTGTTAGAACACGCTATGTATAAAACCAAAAGTCTCCCTTATTGCTTTTTCAGTGTGATGTTTGAAAACAGTGCTTATCACTCACCTCATGCCATGGTGTTGCAAGTACTCCGTGATGTTTGAGAAGCCAAAATTTTTTTCAACTCTGACCTCTCTAGCTCCTGATTTAAGGGAAAAGAGATCAATGTATATCCTTCTACTTCTCTTGTTAGATAAAGGCATAGTATAAAGTTTGTTCTCTTAACATGTTTTAGTCATGCCACTTGAAGTACTCGAAATTTTCTTCAAAGATCTAACGAGTAACATTTTAGTACTATCGGGCAGAGTTAGAGGGGAAGGTGCAGATGAAAATAAGTTTAACTGACTTGATACATACTGGTATGTTTCCACAGCTGTTTCACCTCATTAGATCCTATCAGGGATTGACAGACATCAGATTCATTCCATATTAAATAAAAGGCTGATGTTACCTCTGAGCATAAGAAATTCCCACATTTCTCACAGTGATATTGTCACCAAAGATTACTGGAGACAAATCTAGTATATACATTCTCAGCTGTGGCATTCACAGCAACAGAGAATGATCTCCTTGGATTAAATCTGAGCTTTGTTTTCTGTTTTCACAAAATGTGAATTTAAGTATTGAAATCAATGGGTTCATCCCCTTCCTATATCATCAGTGGAATGCAGAGAGTAGGCTCAAAGGTTTTAAAATTGTATTTATGTAGTATCTGAAGTATTGCAAAACTTCACCATGTAATTTTAGATTTATATCCCGTGGTTCTAAGCTTTTCAAATCCTTTTCTGACTTTATAAAAATAATTTTACATGATGCCTAGTGGGATTACAATGTTTACTGCAGGACCATACCTAGGCTTTCAATTAATGGCTTCATGCTGTTGCTCACTGTTGCCGGGGAGCTGTTTAGTTTCTCCAGGACCACAGCATCTTCATGGTTTAAATAACAGTTAGGTCACTGATATGGCTACATGTTAGGTTACATTGCTTAATAGACATATTTTTTTTAGGCTACTTATTTCCTTTTGTTTGCTGAGTAAATCTGTGTTTGTAAAAGTTTATGATGGTGATAGCATTCGGAATAAATTCTAACATGTATCTAAATCACTAACACTGAATTGCTGTGACCATCTGAGACATTAGGTTTTCCATAGGAACTTTGCTTCCTAAAATTAGTAGAGCATATGATATATTTGCAGTTCATCCTCTTACATAACCAATTGAATACCTACTGGTGTCACCATATTTCCTCTTTCAGCCAACATATCTCTATAATGCAAGTGAAATGCCGCAAGAGAGGAAGGAAGGAAGAGATGGGGGGAGTATCATGCCAACTAAGTGAATGACAAGGCATACAGCTGCCTCTAGTATGGAAGTGGCTTATGGAAGAGATCTCTTGGCAATGAGCTTTCAAGGGGAAGATGAAGGGAGTAGGAAGGAGGAACCTCAGGTGAGGGTAAAGATTTCAGCAAGAGAGGCGGCAGACAAACAAGTGGATGAGTGAGCTTGCAGGACACTGTGGGACAGTGGCCAGAGTCAAAGAGGTGACATAAAGGTCAAGCAGGAAAGCAAATACATGAAGATGGAGGAGAGAAGAAAATAGATCTATGATGGAGTGTTGTTATGGGGGTAAAGATAGGACAGACAGTGAGAGATGGGGAAGAAAGGGAGAAAAACATCCATTTGACTCTGCCTGAAAAAGGGAATGGAAAATGGATCTATATTCTTGGGATGAGTCAGATGGTCCTTGGTCTACCGCAGAGACAAGAATAACTTTATGCCATCTCAATAATTCTTTAACCCCTGGCCTAACAGTGTGAAACTCAAATATGAAGTGGCTTCTAAAGATGTCAGCAGATGTTTGTCTGGGGCTGTATTGACCTTTTGTTCACACCAGACTTGCCAAAGGAACACATTAGATAACTGTCTACATTAAGATTGCTGAGGCAGTAAAATAGCTGCGACTTCCCCAACTCTTTTTTCCAGACATGTCATAGGTGCTGCCACTAGGAAAGGGCTTGGATGTCTGGACTTGTGTTGACTACTGAAGGGGATGAAGGCAAGTGGATTCTCCTGCTAGTACCAGTCCCTACGCCTAGTTTCCCCTAGTACTAACGTACTAGTGACAGGAATGGTAAAGCTCTTTCCACTTTTACCCCATTCTTCAGCTTCCAGTCCTATGATCATTGGTTAGTCCCAGGGATCATCTGAGGAGTGAGATCAAACTTTTCGTATGCTCTGTGAAGATATAATCCATTTTCTGTCCATTTCCATGCTTCTCACATTGGCTATCAGAAGATGTTCCTCAGTCTGGGAGTTAAATCTCCCCTGAGCATTGAAGCTGCCTTTGCAATTACTTTGCTGAAGTGGCACAAACTGAAGAAGCTGAGCTAGTTCGAAGGGGCCATCATCAACAGGGTCCAGAGTTTTGTAATTGCTAGCAATTTCCTTTCTGCTATCTAGATTTCAAAAGCAGACAAGTTTAGACATGAGAGAAGATGACATTGCCAGTATCATGCATATATTTACACTTTTAAAGTATTTATTGCATCTAGCAACAAAGAGTCCAAACTGGAAGACTCCATTTCCATCTTTGACTTGTGTTGTGAATTTACATTAATCTCTGAGGTCTGGTCTTTGAGAATTGAGTATGTGGAAATTGCAGACACTTTTGTGAGGTTAATTTGGCATACAAAGGGAGTAACAACTGACCAGAGATACATTGGAACTGGTTGGCCTCATGCAATTCCAGCAATTACACACTTATCAGGTCTAAGACTTCATTTTTCACAACTGGGAGGCATGACTTTCAACATTGGACGCTCAATATCATGGATTAAAAGCACTGAGAAAATAAGGTAGCAAGTAATTTGCTACAATGTTAGGCTTTGAGGTTAAAATAATTAATATTCCCAAAGTACTTCAGACCTTTGTATAGAAGTGTAAATTTTACAAAGCAAAGATGTATATGTAATTGATGAAGTGCAGTATTTTTGTACACAGAATATTTTATTGAGCTCTCTAATGGACTAGGCAAATGGATTGCCCCATAAAATTTTACCAAGGCAATAAAAAGATCAAAGACATTTTTCACATTGCATCTCAAAACATCTAAACCGCTGAAGTTTAAGAGCTGTAATGTGACCTTCCAGCCTTGGAAAACTTGTTACAATGACTAATTGTCTTGCTTTGCACTTTCAAAAGGTGATGACTATATAGAAGTTGAGATCTAAGAATGAGAGTGAGGCCTGTACATGAGAGAGAGGCAGAAAATGAATTCTGTAAACAGCCAAAGGCAGAAATCTATAGACACAGGCTATAATTGAAGCCTAATGAAAGAAGAACAGGCATGACACAAACAAAGGGCAGAAGAGTTGATTATAACAAGACGGTGGAGAACATGAGAATGAAAGGCAATATCCTAATACAAACACAATAAAGAGCACATATAGAACAGTGGGAGAAATGGAATACTGTGAAGAATGTGAAATGTGCAGCTCATTTACATAGCAGAGACTTAATCATTACCTGCTAGTGATCAAATATCTATTTTGCTCATGACTTCATCATCTAGGAGACAGATGTGCCAATTGTTAAAAAATAAAATTTTCATAGTGTATTTCAGAGAATTATTTTGTTCCCCAGTGTAGTGGTTTTGCCTGGGCCAAGTTTTGCGGTAGCTGGGGGGGCTAAAGGAGTGGCTTCTTTAAACAAAAGAGTTGCCAGAAGCTTCCTCTGTAGCTGACAGGGTTAAGACCAGTCAATTTTAAGCTGGACCCTGCACCTGACCCAGGCCTGGCCAATTAGTGATGGAGGTAATGCCTCTGTGAATTACATATTTGAGAAGAAGTTGTTGAGCAGTTGCAAAACTGCAGCAGCAACAGGGAGGGAGAATGTGAAAACATCTCCACAGACACCAAGGTCAGTAGAGAAGGAGGGGGAGGAGAGTGCTTAGGCACTGAAAAGGCTCCCCTGTGATATGTGATGAGGACCATGGTGAAGCAGATTGTCCCCTTGCAGTCCATGGAGGACCACTGGGAAGCAGAGACCCACTTGCAGCCTGTGGAGGACCCCACGCTGGAGCGTGTGGATGCCTGAAGGAGGCTGTGACTCTATGGGAAGCTCACTCTGGAGCAAATTCCTGGCAGGATCTGGGAGTTCGTGAGGGAGGTGCCCACACCAGAGCAGATTTTCTGTCAGAACTCATGATCCTGTGAGGGACCCAAGCTGGATCAGTTGGTACCTGAAGGACTGTTCTCCCAGTGGATGACCCACGCTGGGGCAGTGTGTGAGGAGCTGCCCCCGTGGCAGACCCTATGCTGGAGCGGTTCATGAGGAGCTGCAGCCCATGGGAAGGACCTACACTGGAGAAGTTTGTGAGGGACTGTCTCCCGTAGAGAGGGACCCCACAGCGCACTGGGAAGTGTGAGGAGGCCTCTCCCTGAGAAGAAGCAGTGGCAAAGTCCATCTGTAATGAACTGACCCCATGCCCCAGCCCCTGCACCGTTAGAGGGGAAGGAAAGGGAGTAGTGGGAAGAGGAGAGGTGACAGGAGATGTTTTTAAGATGGTTTTATTTCTCATCTCCCTGTTCTTATTGTTTCTTTAATAAATCAAACCTTTTTCTCCCTAACTTGAGTCTGTTTTGCCCATGATGCTAATTGCTGAGTGATCTTTCTGTCCTTATCTCAACTCACAAGTCGTTTGTTATATTTCTCTCTCTCTCTCCTGTCTAGTTGAGGAGGGGGAGTGATTTTATGACTGGGTGGACATCAGGCTAAACCACCACACCCAGTCCTGCTACATGTCATACAAAGTGAATATATGAGCTGGTATTACATGCAGAGAACAACAGGGCTGTACAACTGTATAGAGGATCAGAGCTTTGGGCAGGATTGGCTGAGAGATCAGCAGCTTTCCTCTACCATGTCTTAGGATGGAAGCCATGTACCACAGGATGCTCCACCAGTAGTCCACTTTTCTCATATATAGTGGGCATGTTTGTACATGAGGCACTGATGCAGGCTGTGAGGCTGCTCAGAAGTAGCTTGTGGCAGACCAAGATCACAGACTGGGTCTCATTAGCAGAAGGCAGAAAATCACTGCACACCAACCTGATAACACTGCAATGGGAGCCCTGAGCACAGAGAGGTGCATGAGTCTGTTCCCATCAGGCTTTGTTTGCCTCAAAGAAAAAAAAAGAAAAAACACAGAGTTACATGGGCACAGAAAGGTGTTAAAGCTGACACCGGACTGCATGGGAAAACTGAAACCATTTTTCTTAAGATTCTCGGAAAGTTTGGTTCACAGTTCCCAGAGCTGTTAAATACTGAGCATCTTCTGCAATACTCTGCACATCTTCTCCAAGCTCTGAGCTCCCTGGGGTTTGAGTGAGAGCCAGAAAGAGTGTTTGGTACTTCTTAACACAAAGCACTCTGAAAAGTCAGGCTCCTGGATGCAGTAAGTGCCTCTCGGGCAGTCATAGGTGTTCCTTCTGTCTGCTGAAGCATGCTTGTGTGTTCAACAAATCATACATAATCATGTCAAATTATTAATATCTTGTGGAATTTCTGGAGTGCTTTGGGAATATTTTCCTAATGTTTTATGCAAACTACTTTGCTTGTTTCTTTGAGAGCCTTTATTTGCTTACTGAACCACTGATCACTTTCAGGACAGAATTAACCTATATAAAATCTATTAGTCCATGCAGCATGAGCTGTGATTTAAAAAAAAAAAAAAAAAGTGTATTTATTTGTCCTGGAGAAAAGACCACACAGGCTTTAACCAAGCAAAAACAGCTGTGTACAGTCTCTGCTACTTGCTTTGCAAGACCACATCTGTGTGGTCAGCATGTGCTGCAAAACTGTGAGCAGATTATTTATAGATCAGCTGTTTAAATGTGGTGATCTGTCTGAAAATGTCAGTGGCTACTTTGTTTTTTCACTTGATCATCGCTTTGTATTTGGGAAAAATGTAAAAAAATAGCTTGAAACTCAGATATGTTTTTTGTTTATTCTCTGTCTCTCAATGTTCACTAACTACTGGTCAGTCAGAATATTTTACGACTTTCCAGTCCTGCTCTGGGGATGACAGGAAGGGTACTCACTCCGCTTTGCTCATGAAATTCAGTATACCAGAAAGTCTGTATAATGCCTACTCCCTACTTAATTTCCATTTAGACTGTGTCAGGAGTTTTGTGTTGCAGAGGATAATGCTTAGCATGTGTATCCAAGGTGAGTTTCCATTGTAGTCTATCAGATTGCATCAGACTTTCAAACAAATTCAGTCCTGTGACTGAGTATTTCCAGAGCTTTGGCTGCCTCTTGCTATCTAATGAGAATACCTCATGTACTTTATTAGATAACTGCCTTGAGAAATATATAATTTTGCAAAATCTCAATTTTGAATACACATTATACTGCTGACGTTGTGCAGTTTTACATGGATAATGGATAACATAGACTTGTGAAATTGCCCCTCAACAAGAATTAGTTTTTTTTCAGGTCCATTCAGTGTAGAAATATTGGATGCAAAGACATCTGGTTTTCTGTCCTCATTTCATCACAAAGATGAGAAATCCCCAGTGGAAGAGTTGCACCATTACTGTAGCCTGCAAATTGATATGACCACTCTGCTGTTTCCCGTGCTGTGTTTCAAAGGTGAACACATGGAGGATCATCACACAAGATGAGGAAAGTCACACATCTAGAACATGTATACATGTGTTGAGAAGTACCTTGAGTGATTCTTCATTAATTGAGAGACCAGTATAATGTGAGGATAAAATAATGAAGGTATCCTAGCAACTATATTTTCATAACAACCATGGCCTGTAATATTGCAATGAATACCAGACACATTTTATTAATTCATGAGGGTGAGAGTACATAATTTTAATTAACAAAACTTAGCGTAAAACTCCTAATGCAGAAATTTGAAAAGCCCTCTATTGTGGGCACCATTGCTACAGGTTTCACTGAGCTTTTAGAGTTTTTTAAATCTGAAATTATAATTAGTCCTAAGGATGTTATGGTGATTCTTATGCTATTCTTTTGTGATGTAAGTATATTTTTAGATCAGGGCCTCCCATCCTTGCTACTAACAACAGGGTGAAAAAATAACGTTAAGCAAATATTTCCTCTTAAGGGAAACCCTACAATGTTACCTGTTACCTACTGACCATCCCACAGCCCAGGTCCCCATGAAGGAGGTAGCAGAGCAGGGCAGCACGGAGCTAGGGATTCCTTCTGCCAGCAGCATGCACGTGCGCTGCACAGTGGCAGCCTAACTTGTTCCTGGGCCAAGCAGCTGTCATTTAAAAAGCAACAAATGGTTTGCTGCAGAGCAGATGGAACAGAGCATTGACCCTTTAATTTATTTGTATGTCTGTGTATATAAAGACAAGACTCATATAAAAATAAAAAGAGAAAAAAAAATCCCAAGAAAGACTTAAGATACCTAGGTTATTCCATGTGAACAATGGCAGAAAAATAAACAGAGTCTTTCAGCTGGTGTAATTCAGGTTAGTTTTAAAAACCTTACTTTGCTACAATGGATTTCTGCCAATTTATACCAGCTGATGATTTGGCTGATTATGTCTATTAATTTGCTTGTGACGTCTGTAATGCCTTCTTAGACATTTTAACTCTTGAGGTGATTTGTTGGATCCCACATACTCTGAGATGATTATGAATTTTTTTATTCTGAGTGAGCCAGGTCAAACCACCTCTGCAGGCTTTCCTCATCAGTGCGTTCCATCAAGATGTTTCCATTCACAGTTCAGCCAGGGTGTACTGGCATGCAAGTGTCAGCCAGAATCAGAGGAGTCACGTGTATCTGGAACATGGCTCTGGAAAACTTCCTGGGATGAATCGCAATATTGCATTCTATTATGGATCCCTTAGATCCATTCATCAGCACAGACAGGGGAGCTACTTTTTGTGGGAGAGCAGGGACGGAGGGATCTCAGACCCATGCCAAGACCGCATCTTTTCCACACAATGTCACACACCTTTATCATGGTTGCCTTTTTTAAAACATGCAAAAGTGGTGTCACTCTGAACCAGATCACCAGATGTGACTAACTGGTTGTGGACTACAGTTTAGGAGCTGCTGTTGCATATTGCTGCTGTTGACACAGGGTGAGTGTCAGGAGGTTGGGACATCCCTCTTTTCTATAGTAGATAGCAACAGGACAAGGGGTAATGGGATGAAGCTGGAACACAAAAAATTCCACTTAAACATAAGAAAAAACTATTTCACTGTGAGGGTGAGGGAGCCCTGGCACAGGCTGCCCAGAGGGGTTGTGGAGTCTCCTTTCTTGGAGGTCTTCAAGACCCACCTGGACATGTTACTATGTGACCTGATAGAGGTGAACCTGTTTCTGCAGGGGTGGTTGTACTAGATGATCTCTAAAGATCCCTTCCAACTCCTACCATTCTATGATTCTATGATTCTATGATTCTATGATTTATTTCTTAACCAGTGGAAAGGTGGGGAATTGACTGCAGGACGTGTGTTTTCTGTATTCGATTCTCCCACGATTTGCATATTTTCTAAACATTTAGAAAAGATAATTTAATTGTAGGAGGTACAAGTGGGACATTGTGTTTAAAAATGATTTGTGGATGATGCAAATATATAGAGAGACCCTGTTTAGTATCACATACATGTCCGAGAGCCTGTAGAAAAGGCCACAACGCACACAAGGAATCCTTGCAAAGGTCAGAAACATGTCTCATTCAGTCCATGCACAGCTCATGTGCTAGTTGGCATGCTATTGCCACTGTCAGAGGCTGCCCAGTTTAAGAGTTATGAAGAAGAGGACAGGAGTTATTTGCAGGAATACTGGACACAGCTTTCCCACACTGTTGAGAGAGTACTGGTTCAAATGTTCTCACAAGTCTATATTTAAATGAGCATTCACAGCATTTTTCTTTTGCTTCTTTTGCTTTCCAAAAGTATTTCCTCAACATGAAACATGGTTCACATAGGCATGTACAAAAGGGAGGATTTGAAACCAGCTTAAAGGCAAGATTCTGCCACATATAGTAGGTGAGATGAGATTTCCTGAAGGTCCTACAATGTAAGTCTTACATTGTGTAAGGGCAGGGGTGTCAAGCAGAGCAGGCTCAACATGGTATCCTGTGAAACTGAAGAGGTTAAAATTCGTGCTAGGGATTTCTGGTTAATTAGATAAATCAAAGAATCACTTATGTAAATTAAAATAAATATCCTATGTATGGAGTGATTAGCAAAGTAAAACCACTAGCTATGACAATTTTCACAGACTGAACTTCTTAAATTTGCTTATGTTGTTTTCACTTCTTACAACATGCACACAGAAACTTGGAAACCTTTTAAGCTAAATCACGGAAACCTACTACAACTAATAATTTTCCTTTATATCATTGTAGTTTGATGGAACTTACTTTCCTGATATTGTTTTTATATTCTTTGCTATAATGAAAAATCAATTATCATATACATGAACCATGGGTTTTCAGAACTCCTTTATTTTGGTATTTTTGAGCATTTTGGGATATGGCTTTTGTTTTAACCAAACCATATTCTGCCTTGGAATATTTACCTCATAAAAATTGTGTTCAACTCTTTTAAGGTTTCTATCACTTCTATAGGAAAACTGTAGAGTGCAATTATGTTTTTTACATTATTTTGAGCTTGATAGAATCCAATCTGCAGTCCTAGACCATCGGCTGCAGTGATACCCGATCCCTTACAGATGATGATGGCTGAGGACCTGTAGAGGATGAGTGACTTCCAGCAGATGGAATAGGCTGACCCTGGGAAATTAGAGCCACCAGCATAACTCAATGTCTTTTAAAAACTGCTCAAGACTACATAAAAGAAAATGCAAGAACTGGTTTGCTGGAATACTGATTTTTAAAGGCTATGATCATTCTATTTGAATCAGTTCTCTTGAAGTATATTGGATTTAACTTTTTTTTTTTTTTTTTTTAGAATTTGTTGTGTTTTTTATTTCAGGCTTTTTTCAGGGTTAAGGGGGAGGAAAACTGGGGAGAATACCTGATTTATCTTTCTCTTCTGAAGGTAGACTTTTGGAACCCTGGGCCTTAACTTAAAAGTAATTGTTTATAATTTACTGTTCTCCAGCAATAGTTAGACATGTATTTTATAATTCACGAGTTTTAAATACAAGAGATCTCTTCTCAAAGTCCTGTTCCAATTAAACAACTGTGCAGTGAGTTTTAATGTCAGAAAACTTTCAGTCTTAATGGTGTGGATAAAAAGTGAATCATCCATACCCTGCTAGTATTTGTGGTACTTTAGTTTTTTAAAGAATATAATTTATTCTTTATTTTTATTATGTACAAATAAAAGAACATTTATTTGGAAATTAATTATAGTATAAATATGCAACACTTATGCTTAATGCTTAGAAGGTTGTGTTTTGTGGCTGTTAAATTATTTCCTAAACATAATTGTTAATGCTAGATCAACAGACCAAATGTTTTTGGGAGGCTTGAGCATCCTTATCTCTTAATCTGAAAGATTTTAGAAGCCGTTTTTATCTTGTTGATTTGTAAAATGAAAAAAGGTTACACTTTAAAAATGTGAATGGAGTAATAATGTTGATCTGTTTACAATACATTTCATCACAAAGTGCTTAACAAAGAGACAAAACAAGTTAGAAAAAATGTGCAACAAATATGGGTTATTCCTTCTTATTTTATCCAGTCTTTTTTTCAAATGTTCTACATATTTTAGTGTTTATTAACATCGTTTAGTTGTCAAATAGATCTATTCCCAAAGTATTATATAGATTT